>NW_007248415.1:0-14386 GCF_000164805.1 Carlito syrichta
GTGATCCTTCCGCCTCAGCCTTCCAAGTAGCCAGAATTACAGGCATGCGCTACCACGCCTGGTGATTTTTTGATTTATTGTAGAGATGAGATCTCACCTGCCCAGGCGGGTCTCTAACCCGCAGGCTCAGGCAATCCACTCACCTCAGCCTCCCAAAGGCGCGGGATTACAGGCTGAGCCACCGAGCCCGGCTTATATCAATTTTTAAAGTCAAAAAAGTTTGCAGTGAGAAAATAATTCTTATACTTTATTACCACCAGTGATGGTTGCAAGGTCTATTTCAATCATTATTTACCTACTCTGGTAGTCTACTAATTAGGATTAAGTGCTCTCAATCATTATCTACCATTACAGTTGTCATGGCTGTTTTGTAGTTTTCTAGATTCTTGTTAAATAGCTGAGAAAGTAAAATAGTTTTGAGAATGAATGGTATCCAAGTTTTTCATGTTTAAATATAGTTTTGCTCAGTAGTCTTTGCCTAAGCAGCTCTAACTCTTCCTGAATAGTATGTTGCCCATCTTGAAAAGGTGTGTCAGAGGTCTATAATTGTAGAAGCTTGAGAGTGCCTTAGAAGTGTCTCTGTTGTGATGAAAAAGTTCTTCCAAAAACCTTAGATATTAGACTACTTATGTGTAACATATAATTTTGTGCTTATTTTTAAAGTTACTGAATTACCTATAATTTTATAAGAACATTTTAGAAAGTAAAATGATTGATTAAATATATATATATATTCTTTTAAAATAAACTTTAAAAAATTTTATTTCAGATCTTGTGGAAGCCCTGAAGCCAGAATATGTGGCACCCCTGGTCCTTTGGCTTTGCCACGAGACTTGTAAGGAAAATGGTAGCTTATTTGAGGTATTCTGCACCTTTCTAGCTTTTTTTTTCTATTAGTATTTTCTCATTACATACATTTGTAAAAATCTGCACCAGCAGACATCACTTGTATATTTTTATTTATTTATTTTGAGTCGAGGTCTCATTCTGTTGCCCAGGCTGGAATGCGGTAGCACGAATCCCAAAGTGCTAGGATTATAGGTGTGAGCCACTGTGCCCAGCCTACTTACATATTTGTAAATATTGTATCTAGGTTATAATTAAAAGGCAAGTGTTAACTAATGCCCTTTTGAGAAGGTAACAGAAACTCTGTAAATTCTGCTTTTCTAATATTCTTACTAAATGAAAGTATGTCTGGTTAGATGTGTTTAGTCAAGTGTATAAAATTTCATTGATTTAAGAAACTGAATGATAAAGTGGAAAGATAGAGCTTGGAATTTAATATCATCCAAGCCAGATTCTTAATTCTTATTCTGGTGATTACTAGTTTGCTGGGATATTGTATAAATTGACCTTTCTGAGCTTTGGTCTTTTGGGGGTTTGTTGTAACAACTACACATCATTTTTTAGACCCTTATCATAAGGCCTAGTACATAGCAGTAACCCCCATTTTAACTACTAATATAGCAGGACTTTAGTCCGGTATGGTAGATCATTAAGCACAACTTATTTATTTTAACTTAAAAAGGTAAACATTTCTATTTTTCCTTATGGCAAAGCTTTAAATTTTTATTATAAAAATACTAATCCACACTTAATCCAACCATCCAGTAAGATCCATTGTTCACTCTTGGGTAAAAATCCTTTTAGACCCTTTTATTTATTTATTTTTTATTTATTTAATTTTATTTTTTGAGTTGGAGTCTCACTCTGTCACCCAGACTGGAGTGCAGTGGCCGCTCCCGGCCACCGCAGCCTCAACCTGCTGGGCTCCGGCGATCCTTCCGCCTCAGCCTTCCAAGTAGCTGGAACTACAGGTGCGTGCTACCACGCCCGGCTAATTTTTTTTATTTACTGTAGAGATGAGGTCTCACCAAGTTGCCCAGGCGGGTCTCGAACTCGCGGGCTCAGGCAATTCACTCACCTCAGCCTCCCAAGGCGCGGGATTACGGGCTGAACCACTGAGTCAGACTTGGTGTAGCCATATTAATATAGAGGCAAAGGGTGATGAAAAGTCACACCTTTTACCCTAGAGCCACTAAGATATCTGCTGTCTGCTGATACATTTCTACATATGCATGTGGAATTCTTGTCTTAAGTTCCAGCATACTGTAGTTGTGGTGTTTGAAGACATGACAAAGGAGGTTTTCTTTACATCAGACATTTTCTTCTGAGGATTTTCCTGAGTGACCTCTAGGAAAAAATTATAGAAATGGAAAATTTATCTATCTGGGTAGCAGTTAGTATTTGGTCATTTACCTTATCTCTGTATAAAGATGTTTCATTAAAAGGAATATATGTAGTTTATTAAGTCTAATATTCTTTATTTGACTTTTTAAAAAATTCAATAGACCTTTCTAGGGGGACATTTATTTTGATCTTCTGATGTGCTAGACAGTGTACTATTTATATTGCTTAAACTTCAGAGTAACTACTTGAAGTATGTGTTATTATCTTTATTTTGCATATGAGGAAACTTGGTTTTAGGGAGGTCAAATGATTTGGCCATGGTCACACAGCTAGGCAGTATAAGAACTTGTGTCAAATTTTGGTCTCTGATGTCAGAGTCATTCTTTTCTACTACATGCATTTCTACTACAGTGGGCTGCTTTATGTTTCTGTTCTGATAACATGAGCAGTGCAAAGACATGGGAGCCAATGGACTTCTGTAGAGTTGTATTATTTTTATCTATGGTCTTCTAATACTCCTCGTAAGAAAGCTGCCTTTTTTTTTTTTAAATAAAAACTTTTATTAGTGATTTTACTTAGATGGTTTAATGCTTTTCCCTTCTTTTTGGTAGGTTGGAGCAGGCTGGATTGGAAAATGTAAGTCTTCTGCAATTTTTGGTTTGCCATAACTTATTTCTATATATCTAAATCTGCATATCCAGTTAGGTTCTTGTCAAATGCCTAATTGTTGGGTCTAATGCGTGCATATTCAAACTTAACATTGCTATAGCAACAGGAATTCTAAAACACAACAATTATCCTGTAGGCCTGTGACAGTTTCAAGAACCTGTCTGTTCTTCCTGTAGGCAGTCCTCATTCAGCACTTGTCCTGTCTTATTCAAAACTGGCTAGTCCTTCAGTCAGCATAGTCTCTCTTTATGCCAATATTTTTCCTCCCATGTCTCTGGCATCCCACCTGCTTGCTCTTGCTGTTTCAGCAGAGAAGTAAGTAGGAGGGAGAGCTGTTTTGGAAAAGATGAGATGAGCCTGTTCTAGATGACACAGCAGACATATTCTCCAATTCTCCCATGTCATTCTTCTCTTCTTTGGAGCATGAGGCATCAGGAGGAGAGTGTAGAATAACATTGGACAAACTTTTGGGGGCAGAAAGTTCAACTCATCTATGGGAATTATTCTCCTTCAGCCTAACAGTAAATTCATTTGGCCTCAACCCTTTCTTATCCCATCTCTCAAACCTTGTAAGTTCCAAACTTGATAATTGCTTAATGGCATTTTAAAAACATTGTGAAAATTCCTATATCTCAACTTGTTTTCAGGTGACTGCTAGTATCAAAATTAATCACAATTAATTAAATTACTTCAAAGGTTGTGATCACTGGAGGGTATTGTTGCAACATATTATAGAGTACAATATTTTTAGCATTAATGACCATTCTTTCCAGTTGTTAAAGTGACTTATATTCCTCGAGTATTTTTGAGTGTCTTATTATATCCATTTACAAAAGGAAGATCAAGTGTTGCAATAAAAGCTATATCTGGCATTTTATCAGTAGGAAATCTCTAGAAACAGGCATTTCTGTCATTCCCTAAGACAAATTTTCAATTTAACAATCACCAAAGTCAGGCTATCATTTAAAAAATAAAGTTACTAGTGGTTGTTTATCCTCTAGTTAAAAAACAACAAAAAAACCCATGGAGTTAAAAATTATTCTCATGGAACTTATACAGCAGTAATGATTTTTATAAATTCTGCATTCTAATTGACTTCTTGTGACAATGGTAGTAAAGCAAAGGGAAGGTAAGGAATAATTTTGGGGGGCTACCTCTTATACTAATTTTTTGTGAACTAAAGTCTGACCTGTTATCAGCATTTGTCCTCAGTTTGCTATTTAATAAAACTCTATTGAGTTTTCTTCATTTTATAAAAAAGGAAAGCAAAGTATATTACTTTGTGGTCATGAGGTCGGTCTTTTGGTATGATTATCATATAATTTAACTTTTTCAGATACAGCATAACAGTCTGTCTTTAGTATTGCCTGGCATAGTCAGAGGAGAAATTTTCCCTTCAACTTCAAATATTTATATGTTTAAAACAGGCCTTATCCTAATAAGCTTGCTAGGAAAAACTCATTTTAAGCTTATAGTAAATCCTTTAGAAGTTAGAATTCTTTTTCCTGAATTTCCTTTCTCTTGAAGTTAAAAAATTATTAAAGGGCTCTTATGCATTTTACTTTCTATCTTCCTCTTAAACTTTGTGCTCAATATCTTAGTTTTGTTTCTATAACCAGTACGCTGGGAGCGGACCCTTGGAGCCATTGTAAGACAGAAGAATCAACCAATGACTCCTGAGGCAGTGAAGGTTAACTGGAAGAAGATCTGTGACTTTGAGAATGCCAGCAAACCTCAGAGTATCCAAGGTAAAGAGAGTTCCAAGTCACTTAGCCCTGGCTGGAGAACCAGAGGCAACAAGCATTTTTTTCTCCTAGGGAATTTTCTTCTATCTTAACTGTGGTACTTAGACACTTGTATCGTCTGTAGCATATTTTCTGTTCTAGTAGTATTAGACTTCTTCACATTTAAGATATTTATATTAGTCTCACTGTCAGTGTTTCAGTTTTTTAAATCCTGTTTTTTGATTCATGTGTGGCTGGGGGATGGACGGCATAAGATGTTTACTCATTTGTGCTAAATGTACCTACTTCCTCGCTGGTGCTTGATTTCAAGATGTTCTGGTAACTAGCCATATGTTCCTCATCTGACCTGATTTTTCTCTATTTCCCAAAAAGATTATTTAAGCCTATTTTATTTTATTTAGGCTTAGCTCTTTTCTGTCCAGTGCATACATGTGGTTTTATATTAGCCCTTTGTCTTTGCTACTGGTTTTCTGACTTTCTAGCACACCCCTTCCTCCTTTTATCACCTCTGCTAATCTTAGTGTTTCTTTAGAAAAACTTAAAACCCAGATGTTCAACAAAACCTCCCCAAATATTCTGGATTACACTGATCTTTCTGTTAGCTAAACTTCCACTACTTGAGCATCGAGTTGTAACTGTTCTCCATGGTTTTTGTTTCAGGAATGTGTGGTTTCTTCTCTTTTTTGAATTAAAAAAAAATTAAATTTTAAAGATGTGGGGTACAATTCAGGGTTAGGTATACAAATGTTCATTATGCAGGTACCCTTGTTGATGAGGTGTGTCCCCACTCTCCTGGCAGATTCCCACTACTGCCAATCCTGCCCCTCCCCACCCCAGCAGATTCCCACTACTGCCAATCCTTTTCTTACAGTATTATGATAATTGTTCAAGGTCTGCTTATGAATGAGAACATGTGATACTCAGTTCTTTGTTTCTGTGATAGATCACTCAGTATTATAGACTCTAAGTCTATCCAAGTTGCTGCGAAGTTAATAATTTTGTTCTTCTGTATGGCTGCGTAATATGCCATCTTGTATATGTACCACATTTTTTTATCCAGTCCTCTTTCAGTGAGCAGCATGGTTGGTTCCATGTTTTTGCTATTGTGAATAATGCTGCAATAAACCTGCATGTACAGGTGTCTTTTTCATAGAGTGATTTGAGTTCCTCTGTGGGGTCATATGGAAGGTCAATTTTTAGACCTTTTAGGAGTTGCCAAACTGTTTTCCACAGAGATTGTACTTGTTTACACTCCCATCAACAGCATATGGATGCCCCCTGAGCTTCCTTTATTAACCTTTTATAGACCAGAATAGCAGCTTTTGATTCTTATCTGGAGTCACAGGTTATGATAATGATTTTGTCTGGAAGAATGTTTGGTACTGTCTTCAGAGTTATTACTTGTACATGTTGGGGAGTGACAAGGGCGGGAATTGGGTGAATGTCGGGAGGTAATGTTGACATTCTTTCATCCTGGGGGAGAGTAATACTGAGGAAGGAAGGGAAATCAGTTGTCTCTCCACCAGACAGAAATTGCATGCAAGTATGCCACTTTACAGTGTTATGAAATAGGTCAAAGACATTGAAAAGCTCAAACCCCCCAGAATCAGATAATCAGGGAAGGATATGTTAGACATTGCCTTGTTTTTCTTTTCTTTTTTCATTATTATTATAAAGATGTGGGGTGTAAAGGGTTAGGTATACAAACGTTGATTATGCAGTACCCTTGTTAATGAGGTATTCCCCTCCCTCCCCTAGCAGTTTCCCTCAACTGCCAATCCCAACCCCGTCCCCTAACAGTTTCCCACTACTGCCAATCCCTTTCTTACAGTTGTTCAAGGTCCGCTTATGACTGAGAACATGTGGTACTCTGTTCTTTGTTTCTGTGATACATCACCTAGTATGATTGACTCTACACTCGTCCAAGTTGCTGCAAAGTCCATATGTTTGTCCTTCTTTTTGGCTGCATAATATTCATTGTGTATATGTACCACAGTTTTTAATCCATTCCAGCATCTATGGGCAACATGGTTGGTTCCTTGTTTTTGCTATTGTGAATAGAGCTGACATTGCCTTGTTTTTCATTAAAGACGTTCATTTATCTTTGTTCTGTTTCAAAGTCTTTTATAGTTTTTTCCTATAATAGCCTGACATGCATTCAGTTCATGAGTGACAATGGAGGTTCTGGAGCAAGTTTGCTGAAGGTTATAGGAGTAATAGTATAGGTTTTCTTAGTCACATCTTTAACAAAACTTTATTTATTTTTAATTTTAGAATCCACTGGCGGTATAATTGAAGTTCTAAGTAAAATAGATTCAGAAGGAGGAATTTCAACAAATCATACCAGTCATGCAGCAACTACAGCAACATCAGGATTTGTAAGTGGGAAATGCCTGAAGCTTTTGCTTTCTCTGGAGACTTTTCTCTCCCTCCTTCCCTCCTTTTTGCTTCCTCCCTTCTTTTTTTTTTGGATATAGTTACTTTCAGTCTCTAATCATGAAGAGAAGCAGTGACAGAGATAATTTAAAATAGAGGATTTGTTCAGAAATCATGAATTTATGATTTACTTTACAACAAGGCTGATTCTGACATACAGGGAGTTCGTGACATTGAACCCCATGAGAAGGTGGTCCGTGATGAATTCTGAAGCTGCCCAGAGTACTTTGTTCTTCTTTTTAACTTCTCCCTTTCAGATTTCTCTGGAATGTGCCATGCTTTTCTTTACCTTGATGGAGCTCAGGTCAATTAGGTGTCAGTTTTCAAGGTTTTTCCTAGTGTCTGAGTGGAGCTAGCAGAGTGGAAGGTCGCCCACTTAGCTTCTCAGCTTCTTCCCTTGGTTGGAAACAGAGGTACTGAAAACTTATCATCAACTTTCCAGAGGGATATACTTTACTTGTATATAATTTTTAGTAGTCTCCTTTTGAGGTGTGATAAATCAAGTTAGTTGCTGACTGGTGCTTTAGCTATCTCTCCTGCCCCTCCCCCCATTGCTGTTTGGAAATTAACTCAGAGAGTTACTAGATAGAACAGGATAAAAGGGGTTACCTCAACTGATAAAAAGTACTTGAGGCTAACCTGAAATATCTAGTATTGATATCTATGCCTGCCTGACTTTTTACCTTCCACATACAGTTTTCTTTTTTTTTTAAGAATTAAATTTCAATTTTGTTAAATATTTAATTGTTAAATAAAAATCTTAACACCCTTAGAGAACATTTAAGAGAATATTTTATAACCTCATGAGGGCAGGGAAAACAGTAAACATCTCTTAAAACACAATACTAAAAGAAACAGGAAGAAAATATTGATGAATTTGACTACCTTAAAATTGAAAACTTGTATTAATCAAAGTTGTAATAAACAAGGTGAAAAAATAAGCTGCAGGCCGGGAGAAGAGATTTGTGATATATAAAATGAACAAAATACAATGAATATGTGTATAAAAACATATTCATATATATATGTATATATATACATATACATATATCTCACTCAACAAGAAAAGAACCGCATAGTAGAATAATGGACAGAAAATAGAAACCAGAAATTAATACATAGATGTTCAATAACTTTATGATTGGATATTCATCTCTTCTAATAACCAAGAATATAAATTGAAATAATAAATAATGTCATCTTTGTACCCATTTTAAGTCTGATAGCACCAAGCATTATTGGAGATTTGAAGTAAATGAAACTCTTAAACACTGCTGTGGGGATGTACACTGGTAAAACAGCTTTCTCTAGTGTATTTGAAGATACACATATCCTACAACCCAGAAATTCAGCTCCAGGGTACAGACCCTAAAAACCTCAACAGGAGCAAACAGAGGCATACACATAGTGTTTATTGCAGAATTGTCTGTAATAGAAGGAAAAAAAAGCCAAAAAGTTAATCAATAGGATAAATGACTAAACAAGTTGTGGTTTGATGGTAGCGTGGAATTCTGTAGCAGTAAAAAAAAAGAAAAACAATGAGTAAATTAAAGATACTGTTCAAAAACAGAATATGGTGCTTTGAAAAAGTTTCAAAAGAACACATAAAGTATGATATTGCTTATTTAATGTTTAAAAAGATGCAAAATAACCACAAGTGGCTTGAGAATACATACAAATAGAGTGAACATTCTAAGAATGCACCCAACTTTCATTCTGTCCATTAACAGCTCTTTGTTGCTGTCTTTTTTGCACTTTACTTATTTATTTTAGATTCAGGGGGTACATGTGCAGGTTTGTTAACTGGAGATATTCAAGACTTACTTTAAATTGACTTTAAGTCAATTTGAGTTGTGTGGAAATATGTATGTGGGTTGGGGACCAGAGCACAGCGTGACTTCTGGAGGTTATATGTTACAGGTTCTTTGTTGTGATTTTTACATCTTCACCTACCACACACAAGGTTTTATGCCTCTGTAATGAAAATGTCTATAATCAGCAAAATTTTCTTTGAAATGTGAATCTTTTGTAAAAAATTATTTTCTACTTTGTCAAAGCCTAAGGGTATAAAATAAATGTGCAAAGACAGTCACATTCTTATACACCAACAGCAAGCAGGCAGAGAAGCAAATAAAAAGCATAACTCCATTCACGATAGCCACAGAAAAAATGAGAGAAGTGAAAGACCTTTACAATAAAAACTACAAAACACTGCACAGAGAAATCCAAGAAGACACAAACAAATGGAAAAATATTCCATGCTCATGGATAGGAAGAATCCACATTGTTAAGATGTCCATCTTACCAAAGGCAATCTACAATTCAATGCAATACCCTTTAAATTACCAGCATCATTCTTTTCAGACCTGGAAAAAACAATATAGAAATTCATATGGAAATATAAACAATCATGAATAGCCAAAACAATCCTTAGCAAAAGAAATAAAGCAGGAGGTTTCCCACTTTCAGACTTCAAACTTTATTATAAGGCTACAATAATCAAAATGGCCTGGAATTGGTACAAGAATAGTCATATAGACCAATGGAACAGGATAGAGATTCCAGAAGCAAAACCTCAATTTCTCAACCAACCCATCTTTGACAAAGTTTCCAACAACAACCATTGGGAGCTGGGCTCTGTGGCTTAGCCTGTAATCCCGCGCCTTTGGGAGGCTGAGGTGAGTGGATTGCCTGAGCCTGGGCAGCGAGACCTCATCTCTACAATAAATCAAAAAATCAGCCGGGCGTGGTAGCGCATGCCTGTAATTCCGGCTACTTGGAAGGCTGAGGCGGAAGGATCGCCGGAGCCCAGCAGGCGAGGCTGCGGTGGCTGGGAGCAGCCACTGCACTCCAGTCTGGGTGACAGAGTGAGACTCCAAATCAAAAAAACCCCCAAAAACAAAAAAACAAACAACCATTGGGGAAAGGAGTACCTAATCAGTAAATGATGCTGGGAAAACTGACTGACCATGTGCAGAAAATTGAAACAGGACCCTTACCTATCACCACACACAAAAGTCAACTCTAAATGGATCAGACCTAAACGTAAAACCTCAAACTATGAGAACCTTAGGAAATGCAGAGGACACTCTTATGGAAATTGGAACTGGCAACAAATTCCTGGTCAAAACCCCAAATGCTCATGCCATAAGAGATAGACAAGTGGGACCTCATCAAACTGAAAAGCTTCTGCAAAGCAAAAGAAACCATCAAGAGAGCAGGGAGACAGCCCACAAAATGGGAAAAAATATTTGCCAACATATATCAGACAAACGCCTAACATCCAGTATCTACAAGGAACTGAAACATACCAAAAGGGAAAAAACAAACAGTGTCTTTAAAAAGTGGGCAAAAGACGTGAATAGACACTTCTCAAAAGAAGAGATTCAGGTAGCCAACAAACACATGAAAAGGTGCCCAGCCTCACTAATCATCAGAGAAATGCAAATCAAAACCACATTATGATACCAACTAACCCCAGTATGAATGGCAATCATTAATAAAACAAAAAACAGCAGATGCTGGTGGAATGCAGAGAAAAAGTAATGCTTCTACACTGCTGGTGGGAATGCAAACTAGTGCAGCCTCTTGGAAAACAGTGTGGCGATTTCTGAAAGAACTGGAGATTGACCTTCCATATGACCCAGCAATTCCCCTATTGGGAATATACCCGGAGGGACTCAAATCATTCTACAAAAAAGATACCTGCACATGCATGTTCATCGCAGTACTATTCACAATAGCAAAAACATGGAACCAACTGTGCTGCCATCGAAACTGGATTGGATAAAAAAAAAAAAAAGCGGTACATATACACAATGGAATATTATGCAGCCATAAAGAAGGACAAACATATGGACTTTGCAGCAACTTGGATGGATTTAGAGTCTATCATAGTGATCTGTCACAGAAACAAAAAGTACCATTCATTCTCACTCATAAGCAGACCTTGAAGAATTACCATAATACTATAAGAAAGGGACTGGCAGTAGTGGGAAACTGCCAGGGGAGGGTGGTAGGATTGGTAGTTGAGGGAAACTACCCAGGGTTGGGGGCAAACCTCATCAACAAAGGTACCCTGCATAACGAACATTTGTATACCTAACCCTGAATTGTACCCCACATCTTTAAAATTAAGAAAAATTATTTGCTAAGCTATTTATTGTTAAATAAGTGATACAACTTTTAATAACATCTGTACTAAATGTTGATAGAATTTAAATGAATTTAAGTCAAAATATTAAATTTTTACTTTCTCTTCTTCAGAACAGTTAAACAACCTTACTTAAATTGCCATTTTTCTAACTTTTTAGAAAAGGTCCCTATATTAGCAGCTCTTCTGTGTCATTTCTTTTAAGGGAAAGCATTGATATTGCATTTTGCAAATACTTCAACATGGCTGCAAGTAAAGGACTTCCCACTGTCAGAAATTTGAATAGAATTGTGATTATAATTCATGTAAAATTTGCCAATTTACTATCTCTTATATGTGTCCTTTTAAAAAAAATGTACTGGATAAATAGTTAAAAGTAATTCATTTGCCACATTAGATTCTGATATATTGTAACATAGTGATAAAGAAAATTAGGAATCTAATTTTAAGCCTTAGAATATGGTCTGTATATACCATTTGATTTTACTTTAGAATAGGGATTGACAGACTCTTTTGGTGAAGGGCCATGAGTAAATATTTTAGGCTTTTTGGGCCACATACTCCTTCCGTTTGTATTCTTGTTTTTCTTACTTATTTTATTTTTTATTCTTGTTTTTCTTATTTTTAACCATCATATAAAGACCATTCTTAGCTCTTAACCCTTGGTTGCCAACTCCTGCTTTAGGATAAAAGTGATGGGAAAAATGGACATTGTTCATGTATAACCTAATATACACCTCCCATATTAGTTAGGCATATCATCATTAAGCAGAAAAATACAATATCTAAGTAGACAAAGGGCAGTCCTAGGAAGGAACTTCGGGTAAGTCTCATTTTAATTAAAACTATTATGAGACAATCAGGTTTACAAATATTAAGCAGTGTTTTGCTCATCTGCTTGTAATGAATTTTATCCATTGGCTCTTATAGTGAAATTTACTATCCCTCCCTAGCTATAACAAATTTATTATTTTTTGGATAACTAATAATTGCTAAATTTGAGACAAGAAAGTTGAAAATGAGGCATGCTATCTGTTAGCGAAAGGCAAACAATAAAAAGTACTTTTTTGTAAATGAAGTCCTCTTCCACACATTATCTAATTGGTTTCTATTTTAAAAAATCAAATATAATGAAATAAGTATGCTCTACCAACATATGCTAACTGACATTCTATTCACATCTTTTCAAAAGCAAAGCTAGGGATATGAGTAGTTAATAGTTTTGAAAAGTTAAAATTTAAAGGATTTGACAAAAAAAAAATGTAAAAATCATTTTTACCACCATCCTGTAGGCTGGAGCTATTGGCTATAAGCTCCCTCCATTTTCTTCTGCTTATACTGAACTGGAAGCTGTTATGTATGCCCTTGGAGTGGGAGCATCAATCAAGGATCCAAACGATTTGAAATTTATTTATGAAGGAAGTTCTGATTTCTCCTGTTTGCCTACCTTTGGAGTTATCCTAGGTCAGAAATCTATGATGAACGGAGGATTAGGAGAAATTCCTGGGCTTTCGATCAACTTTGCAAAGGTATGCCTAATAAGAAGCCTTTATTTTGCTTTTCTTCTATTTCTTTAAATATTATTCATAAATGTCATATTTATTATGTTTATGTGTGTGGGTAATGTGTGTATGTATGTATATATGTATATTTATAAATGTAATTATAAATAATTATACACAGTCCCATAACCCTAGCATAATGTTCTTCTTTCCCTCCCACTTGCGGTAAGTAACTTCTCTAGGCTTCAGTTTCCTTTTTTGTAAAAATTATGATAATCCTTACCGCATGATATTGGTAAAGGAGCAAGCCAGGTAATTATCCAGGGGGACAGTATTTGGGGCAGAGAGAACAAGTATAGAAGGCCCTAAGGTAGGTACATACTTAGCTTGTTTTTGGAACAGCAAGGGGGCCAGTATAGCTGTAGAGTGAGCAAAGGAGCAATGTAGGAGAAGAGGGCCCTGTAGGCATTATAAGGATTTCAGCTTGTACTCTGATGAACATGGGAAGCCATTTGTAGCTCTTTTTGAGCTAAAGTGACTTGATGGGTATGTTCACTCACAGGTTCAAGCTTGCGGCTATGTGGAGAATAGATGGTATGGGAGCCAAGCATGAAAGAAGAGAAACCAGTTAAGAGTCTCTTACAGTAGTCCAAGCAAAATTGCTGGATAGGAGGGTAAAAAAGAGGAGTCAAGGATAAAAGTGTTTGTTCTGAACAACTGGATTGATATATATATATATATATATCATATATATAATATGTCTATATATATATGATTTGTGTATATATATGTATACATACACAATATATATACCTATATATTGTATAATTAATTATATACAATATATTTAATATGAACAGTAGTTAAATATGACATTATGTATGATTTTATATGTACACACACATACACACATATATGCACACACTTGTTTTAAGGGGAAGGTGATTAGGTGGCGGTGATTAGGTGTTGGTTTGAGATGCCTATTGTACATCTAAGTGGCTATGTGAAATGGTCAGTTGAATATATAAATCTAGAGTTCAGGGGAGAGGTCCACCTAGCATTTAGGTGGTGTTTAAAGACTGAAGACTAGATGAAATCTAATGTATAAGTGTAAGCAGAGAAGAGGCCTGCGTTTAGGGGCAGTGTTTAGAGGGCAAAGAGATGCAAAGGAACTAGCAAGAGAGCCTGAGAAGGAATCGGCCAGTAAGTCATGAGGAATATCAGGACAATGTGGTATTTGAGATGCCCAGTGAATAAAGTGTTTCAAGAGGAAAGGAATGAACAACTGTGAGAAACCCTTTGACACAAAGTGTATTTTGTTTCTTGGAATAAGTTTCAGGTTATGAGCCTGGCAATAATTTTGAATCACGGAGCTATGAGCTGATTTCTGTGACTGATGGAAGAAGCTGTTTGCTGGTGGATCAATTAGTCCATTGCTGCTCTGAGTTGATGGCAACTTATTTTATTAGAGTTTTGATGAAGTTGGGAAAAAGACAAGAAATATGTGCTGGGCAGTTTGTTGTTTCAGTCAGTCTCCTGTGGTATTTGCTACACAATATTCTTCTGTTTGGATAATATAAGTGCAAAAAAAAAAAAAAGACAGGCTCGGTGGCTCAGCCTGTAATCCCGCGCCTTTGGGAGGCTGAGGTGAGTGGACTGCCTGAGCCCGCGGGTTCAAGACCCGCCTTGGC
>NW_007248415.1:14507-48018 GCF_000164805.1 Carlito syrichta
ACACCCCCCAAAAAAAAAAAAAAAAAAAAAAGACAAATGTTTCAAAATTCCTCCTAAGAGTTGGAAATTATAAATGGATAATATAAATGCAAAAAAAGGCAATTATTTCTCAATTCCTCCTAAGAGCTGGAAATGATAAATGGTATTTATATTCTGTGGTGAGTAATGATAGCTATCTTGTAATTTGATCCCAGTCTTCTCTCTCTCTTTTTTTTTGAATTAGAGTCTCACTCTGTCACCCAGGCTGGAGTGCAGTGGCATGTTTACGGCCACTGTAGCCTTGACCTGCTGGGCTCAGGTGATCCCTCCACCTTAGTCTTCCAAGTAGCTGGAGCTACAGGCGTGCACCACCATCCCCGGCTAATTTTTGTTGATTTATTGTAGAGACGAGGTCACGCCAACTTGCCCAGGCTGGTTTCGAGCCCCTGAGCTCAGGCAATCTTCTCACCTTTGCCTCCTAACGTACTAAGATTACAGGTGTGAGCCACTGCGCCCGGCAATCTCAGGCTTCTTAACCTTGAGTTTTCAGACTACATGACACAGTAAGGTAGATCATTCATCTTCTCTGCAATGCCCCATCCCTTTTTCTCCTTATGAGTTCTAAGGAAGACTAGTAAGCTGTCTCACTACAGTGGAGTGTGTTCATTTGCGTGTGTGGGTTAGGTTTTGGTTTTCCTGTCCTATGGTCTTCCTACATACAGTGGTGTATTCCTACTCTGATATATTGAAGTTAAGTGGCCATTAAGTTACAGCAGCCCAAATATCTACTCTTTGTAGATAATTTACAAGGTATTGCAAGAAGGGAATGTTGACATTGACAGTGCTTTTATTTATTTTTTATTTTTTTACTTTTTGAGTTGGAGTCTCACTTAGTTTCCCAGACTGGAGTGCAGTGGCTGCTCCCGGCCACTGCAGGCTCGACTTGCTGGGCTCCGGTGATCCTTCCGCCTCAGCCTTCTGAGTAGCCAGAATTACAGGCACACACTACCACGCCTGAATGATTTTTTGATTTATTTTAGAGATGAGGTCTCGCCAAGTTGCCCAGGTGGGTCTCAAACCCACGGGCTCAGGCAATCCGCTCACCTCAGCCTCCCAAAGCGTGGAATTACAGGCTGAGCCACTGAGCCCAGCTGACAGTGCTTTTATTTTGGACGTGGTTGTAAGGTTTTTCTTTGTGTTTTAGTTGTGTTATTCGTATTTGATATGTGTGACCTGAAATTACTAGCAGTGGTCCATTTGTACATTCTTATTCAAAAAATATTTATTTGATATCCAATATGTTCCAGGCACTGTTATGAGGCCTAGTAATACAGCTTAATTTAGTGTCTCTACTGGCAAATAATCCATATTTATCAGTTAACTAGAATTTATGAATGCTAAGAAAGAACACAAATATATCTTCTCTGCTTCAGAAGAACTAGCTAGCTGGCTTTAGATTGGGGGGCTGATTATTTTTGAATCACATGATTAAGAAGTAGAAGCCAAAGTGAGGTAGATAATTTAGGGGGAGATGTGAGCATGTAGACAATAAAATATCACTTGTGAGTAGCAGTATTCACAGACAGAACCAGTGGAGCAAGAATTTGCTAATAAAATATTTTTTACCTTAATATAGGTTCTTCATGGGGAGCAATACTTGGAGTTATATAAACCACTTCCCAGAGCAGGTGAGTTCTTGATATACTGATACCATAATACCATACTTTTATTTTCTGATTGACCTTCTAAACAATGTCAATGTATTATACTGGCATAGAGTGGCCTAGTAAAACATACCACAAGTTATTTATATGCATGTAAACTATTTGAATAGATATTAATCTCAATAGATTGAGGTTACTTTAAACTTTTTCCGTTAATAACCTTAAAATAAATTATTTCATAATACTAACAATTAATGTATGTGTTGTTAACAACTGAAAGGACCATATGTGTGTGTGTGTGTGTGTGTGTGTGTATGTGTGTGTGTGTGTTCTAAACCTAGTGATTGTGTATAATTAGTTATGATTCCTATGGTTATTGTTCTTCATTCTTTTCTCAGATACTTATCTTGATACTAATATTTATAAAGCAAACAATAGTAAAAGATAAAGAATTTCTTGTAATTTTTTTCCCATTTTCTTTCAAAAAATAAAACCAAGTCTACCTTAATAATCATTTTTACTTTTCTCATGAATATCTTACTTGTTTAGTAAAGCTTCTCTTTTTATTTTTCACCATAATTTGATATTTTAAAAATTCCTCTCCTTTGATATAAAAATGTTGCTGTTCAATGACCTCATGAGGCCAATGTTATATTATATATTGGCCTCATGAAATAGTAAAATACAAAAAGGAGTGTTTTATTTATGATTTTTATTATTTCACATTATGCAGTGTAGAGAGCTCAGCAACTAGCTAGAATTCTATTGTAGTATTTTTCTTAAACCTTTTTATTTTACTAAAAAAATTAAGAGATTTTTGTTTAAAACTGAATGGCTTTATTTCTGTGTAAGTATTATGGCATAAGTTTTCAAAACAGCTCTTTTTATCTGAGTCAGTGCACAGTTTTGTAGTGATTGTACATTTGTCAAATATCTCCTGGGTACCTACTATTTGCAAGGCATAGTATTAGGTAGTAGATAATTTCCTAACCTGCCTGCATGTCAAAATCAGATGTGTTTTTGCATTGTATTATGCTACCTGTTATTTTAAATAAAATATGGATTCTGGATCCTACCCCTGAAGATTTTATGTGTTTGTGCAGGCACATGTGAATGTAGTGGGGTGTTGGTGTTGGTGGCAATAGTTAGGAAGTTTTTTATGTACTTCATATGCAACCAGCCTAATGGGTTCATTTGGGAACCACTGTTATATGGGAAGTAGAAATGTGTAAGGTAGGTTTCTGCCTTTAGGGAATTATAATATATAGAAAGAGAGATTAGATGTATACTCTAAAATGATAATCACTGAGCAATAATATGAATAGGAAGGTGTGGATAATAATTTTCTTAATTGTTTTAACCTCCTTAGCCTCAAATTGTATTTCTCATGAGTTATTTTTCTTTAGTAGTGTCTATGCATGTCTTTATGTAGTTTTAAAGTGTACTCTCTGGTAAATGTGAATGTTCAAATTTGAGATACTTGGGACCTGAAGTCTTTTTTGAAATTTTATTTTGTTCTAGAGATGAAGTAAGGATTAACTATACAAGTAGGCTGCATGCAGGTGAAGTTTTAAACCACAGAAAACCAAGGTCATGACCATTATTTATAATTTTCCCATAAAGCACAGCAATTGATGAGACATAGGGCCTTAAGCATCAGGAGACTTATGTCAGCATTTCTTAATGTTTCATTTGTTAGCTACAGTGGTGTTATAGGCTGACTTACCCTCCTCATGTTAAAAATACCCACTATATAGAGTAAAAGAAACCTAGCAGCAGTACTTTATTTTTTTTCATGAATCAGAATGTGCTCTAAGCCCAGGATGTGCTGGTCCGAGATTTTCTGAGTTCAAGTTTTTGTTTGGTGGCTTTGTTTATTAGATCCTCTTGATAATTTCTATTATTAGTATAAAATGTTGCTCTACTTCATCTGGAAAATGAGATTGATAATTTTACCAACCCTGATTCTCTCACAAGGAATATGTGACTATTAAATATTAGTACATACAAAAGAACTTTTGAATAGTTAAGCATTATGTAAAAGTAATTATTATGCCATAATTTAATGATAGAATCCCATGGTATTGTGGTTTTGATTGTTAGGGTAGATTTAATCTTTTTCTCCTAAGTACTCATATTTAAGTTTTTTTTTTTTTTTTTTTTTTTTACAAAACTATAAAATGATATTTACTCATAGAAAATTTTGAAACTACAAAAAAGTATAGCATGAAAACAATTATCTGTAATTACTTATTCACTCAGTGAATAATATTTATTAATATTAATATTACCTATTTTTTGAAAGGCATTCTGCTAAGGATTGGTAATGTAGCCATGAAAAAGATATCATTCCTGCTTATATAAAGTTTAGAGTCTGTCTAAGAGACAACAGGGAATGATAAATATTGCATAATAGATTATAATAGGAAAAGTATAAGAGTGGCACAAGAGCACACAGGAAGGTCTCTAACCTGGAATTGAACTTGGGTTTGGGGAAAGCTTCTTGGTGGAGATTAATTTTGAGGTGAAATCTGAAGGATTAATTAAGATCTAATCATGTAAAGAGGAGACTGAAAAATGTTTCAGGCAATGGAAATGCTACATACATAGGTTTGGAAGTGTGAAAGAACATTGGCCCATTAGGGGAACTGAAAATAATTCAAATTTCCTTAAGGTCAAATTGGAGAGGGTAGCAAGATCTGAGAGTAGAGAGGTAAGAAGGATCTTGAAAGGTCTTGGAAGTCATGTTAAAAAGTTTAGATTTCATTCTAAAGGCAATAGATAGCCACTGAAAGAACTTTAAGTAGGAAATAATTATATGAACAGATCTGACTTGACTTCTCTTTTAGCATCTCTTACATCCATATAGTTACCAAGTTTTTTGATTCTCTTCCTTAAATACATTCAGAATTCTTCTATTTCTGTTCATTTCTACTTCTAGTTTTTTGTTTCTTACTTTGTTCATCTCTCACCTTCATTCTTGTTCTCCTCAGGTCCATTCACCTTACTGCAGCCTGAATATTATTTCCAAAATGCAAAATGTACTTTCCTGTCTAAAACCCCACATGGCTATCTATAGGCTTCAGGATGAAGTAAAAAGTTTTTAGTATAATATAGCTGCTATCAATTTCTACATACTTAAGTGTTACCTTATATGTACTCTCTATTCTATGAGTCAGGGATGTTCAAGATTTTGGCTTGGCAGCTGAGTGGATAGTACTATTCATTTATTCAGACAACAAAAGAGAAAAGCAAGTTTTGAGAGAAAGATGGAGTTTATCCCCAGACAATGATGCTGTTTCAAGTCAGCACCAGTTAAAGGACGGAGAAAAGAGTCCATAAAGAACAGTGTTTAGAAAGAAAGAATGTTTCGTTGAATCATTAGAGATTTGAGAAGAAATGGGCTAAATGACATTGGTTGTATGCTTAACAAATGTTTGTTGAATAACAGAGTTAAAAAAAAAAAAAAAAGAGAGAGACCAAGAGGAGTCCTTGACTTTGAACATGGTTATTTGAAAAAATCTGATTTATTGGTAATATTGTTGTTACAAATTTAGTGACTGAAGTATTCTGTTTTCTTTTAATGTTGAATTATTTTTTTCTAGTGAGTTCAGGCAAATTATTTCAAACTATAATATTTTAGTTTTGCTGAGCTTATAGTGGAAATGATATGAAATTCATATCTTAATATAGTAATTTTTTATCTTTAAAACAGTTTAATTGTTTCTTTTAATTTTCATTCTAGGAGAATTAAAATGTGAAGCAGTTGTTGCTGATGTCCTAGATAAAGGATCTGGTGTTGTGATTCTTATGGATGGTAACTTATTTACAATTCTTATAATAATATTGTTAAATTGATAGGGTTTGTATGTGACATAATACCTCACCATAGAAGTTGATTAATAAGTTTGTATTTGTTTTTCAATTAATAAGAAAACAAGATAAGCATTTTAAAATTCTTTAACAAAAATCAAGGAAAAGGAAAAGGAAGGGCTAGGACTGGGGAGGATGGGGCATTTTAGTGGATTTCAAACAACATAAAGCAAAGGGTTGAGAAATGTGGCTTGTATAGAGAACATAGAGGAGAATTAAGCTTGCTGGTATATGTTTTTGGTAGGAAGAACTATTAGATAGCCCTCAGTTGATAATTAGGCTATGAGGTAGATATTCTTTTCTATGTTAGCAGTTTGGAAATTGGAACATACTTGACCACTGAATTATTCTTATAAATGGTATTTAAATTCCTAGACTTGTACATTTATAAATCTCTAGACTTTAGTTTATAATGTGGTTTAAACACCATAGCCACTGTTTTGGAACTTGCCTTGTTTTTACTTAATCTATGGAGAACGTTTTTGATGCTCTTAATATTATGTCTGTTTAGTCTCCTTCTTCTTCCCATCTCTTCCTTCTCTTCCTTTTCTTCTTCCTCCCTCTTCTTTTTTCAGATTTTTGTACTTATCATTCTAGATGTTGACCAATATTTGGCTACAGTTCTCTTGGTCTCCTTTAGTCTTCTCACCATTGTACCAGATGTAACATACTCTAAAACAAAAGTCCTGCAGAAACTTTGCTTTGATTTTCTCTTTGCTTCTATTTTCTCTTCATCTGTTCCATTTAGTCAACTACAACTTGGTAGTGGGTCATAATGTATTAGAACTTGTAAATATAGATATTCCATTTCTTGTGAGATGATTTTAAATACAGATTTAAAATCTTTATCACACAGGAAATGGAATATCTATATTTACAAATGACTTTTCTTATTTTTTTGTTATAATTAGATTTTTCTTTTCTTTTTTTAAAATA
Organism: Carlito syrichta; assembly: GCF_000164805.1. Taxonomy (NCBI): domain Eukaryota; kingdom Metazoa; phylum Chordata; class Mammalia; order Primates; family Tarsiidae; genus Carlito; species Carlito syrichta. The sequence goes on from NW_007248415.1 coordinate 20,960, forward strand.
AATTTTTAATTTTAAATATGTGTGATACAATTCCAGGTTAGGTATACAAATGTTTGTTATGCAGGTACCCTTGTTGATGGGGTGTGCCCCCTCCGTAGTTTCCCACTACTGCCACTCCTGCCTCTGACCTTCCCTGGCAGTTTCCCACAGCTGCCAATCCTTTCCTTATAGTATTATATTAGTTGTTCGAGGTCTGCTTATGAGTGAGAGTATGTGATACTCGGTTTTTTTGTTTCTGGGATAGATCACTCAGTATTATAGCCTCTAAGTCCATCCAAGTTGCTGTGAAGTTCATAATTTTGTCCTTCTTTATGGTACGTAATATTCCATCATGTATATGTACCACATTTAAAAAAAATCCAGTACTCTTTCTATGGGTAGCCTGGTTGGTTCCATGTTTTTGCTATTGTGAATAATGCTGCAATAAACGTTGTGTGCAGGTGTCTTTTTTATAGAGTGATTTGAGTTCCTCCAGGTATATTCCCAGTAGGGGAATTGCAAGGTCATGGGAGGTTGATTTTTAGATGTTTTAGGAATTGCCATGTTGTTTTCCACAGAGGCTGTACTAGTTTACACTCCCACCAACAGTGTAGAAGTATTCCTTTTTCTCACATCCTTTCCAGCATCTGTTGTGTTTTGAGTTATTGATGATAGCCATCCTGACTGGAGTTATGTGATATCTCAGTGTGGTTTTAATTTGCATTTCTTTGATGATTAGTGAGGCAGAGCATTTTTTCATGTTTCTGTTGGCTACTCATATGTCTTCTTTTGAGAAGTATCTATTCATATCTTTTGCCCACTTTGTAATGGGGCTGTTTGTTTTTTTCTTTTAAGCACTTTTGAGTTCCTTGTGGATCCTCGATGTTAGACCCTTGTTAGATATATAGTTGGCAAATATTTTTTCCCAGTCTGTGGACTGTCTCCCCATTCTCTCAGTGGTTTCTTTGGCTTTGTAGAAGCTTGTCAGTTTGATAAGGTCCTACTTGTCTATCTTCTCTCTTATGGCATGGGCACTTGGAGTTTTGATCAGCAATTGGCTGCCAGTTCCAATTTCCATAAGGGTGTCTCCTGTGTTTTCTAAGGTTCTTATAGTTTGAGGTTTTATGTGTAGGTCTTTGATCCATTTAGAGTTGATTTTTGTGTATTGTGATAGGTGGGGGGTCTTGTTTTAATCTTCTGCATGTTGTCAGCCAGTTTTCCCAGCATCATTTACTGAATAGGTTCTCCTCTCCCCCGTGGTTATTGTTGGAGGCTTTGTTGAAGATGGATTGGTTAAGAAATTGAGGTTTTGCTTCTGGAATCTCTATCCTGTTCCTTTGGTTTATATGCCTGTTCTTGTACTAATACCAGGCTGTTTTGATTATTGTAGCTTTTTTTTTTTTGAGTTGGAGTCTCACTCTGTTGTCCAGACTGGGTGCAGTGGTACACTCACAGTCACCACAGCCTTGACTTGATAGGCTTAGGCGATCCTTCTGCCTCAGCCTTCCAAGAAGTTGGAAGTACAGGCGCACGCTCCCATGCCCGGCTTATTTTTTGATTTACTGTAGAGACGAGGCCTTATCAAGTTGCTCAGGCTGGTCTCAAACCCCTGAGCTCAGGCAATCCTCTCGCCTTGACCTCCCAAAGTGCTGGGATTACAGGCTGAGCCACCATGCCCAGCCAATTATTGTAGCTTTATTAAAAAGCTTGAAGTTTGGGAGTGTGATGCCTTCTGCTTTGTTTTTTTTTCTGAGGATTGTTTTTGCTATTCTTGATTGTTTATGTTGCCGTATGAATTTCTGTATTGTCATTTCCAGGTCTGAGAAGAATGCTGCTGGTAATTTAATGGGTATTGCATTAAATCTGTAGATTGCCTTGGGTAAGATGGATGGACAACTTAACAATATTGATTCTTCCAATCTATGAGCATGGAATATTTTTCCATTTGTTTGTGTCGCCTTTGATTTCTTTGAGCAGTGTTTTGTAGTTTTTGTTGTAAAGGTCTTGATTTCTCTGGTTAGGAAGATGTCAAGGTATTTCTCTTTTTTTTTTTTTTTTTTTGTGGCTATTGTGAATGGAATTGTGCTTTTTATTTGGGTTTATTGTTCATGTTTAGGAATATGACTGACTTTTGCATGCTTATTTTTTACCCTAAGACTTTGCCAAAGTCCTTTATCAGTGCAAGGGGGTTTTTGACAGATTCTTTAATGTTTTTGAGGTATAGAATCATGTTGTCTACAAAGAGGGATAACTTAACTTCCTCTTTTCCTATTTGGATACTCCTGATTTCCTTCTCTTGTCTGATTGCTCTAGCTCGGACTTCCAATACTATGTTGAACAGTAGGGGTAAGAGTGTGCATCCTTGTCTTCTGGTTTTCAGGGGAAATGATTCAAATTTCTGTCTGTTTAGCAGTATGTTGGCTGTGGGTTTCTCATAGATGGCTCTTACTATTTTGAGGTTCGAGGATTTTTATCAAGAAGTGGTGCTGGATTTTATCAAAAACATTTTCTGCATCTAATGATATAATCATGTGTTTTTTGTCTTTACATCTGTTGATGTATTTAATTACGTTTATGGTCTTGTGGATGTTGAACCAGTCCTGCGTTCTGGGGATGAAGCCTACTTGGTTATGGTTGATGATTTTTGAGTTGTGTTGTTGGATCCAGTTTGCTAGAAACTTACTGAGAATTTTAGCATCTATGTTCATCAAGGATATTGGCCTGTAGTTCTCTTTCTTTATTGAATCTTTACTCAGTTTGGGTATCAATGTGATGTTAGTTTCATAAAATGATATGGGGAGAGTTCCATCTTTCTCAGTTGCTTAGAATACTTTCAATAGTATTGGTATCAGCTCCTCCTTGTATGCTTTCTAGAATTCTGCTAGAAAGCCATCTGGCCCAGGGTTGTTTTTTTTTTTTATAGATAAATTTTCTTATGACATAGTCAATTTCCTGGGTTATTATTGGTCTATTTAGGGTTTTGATTTCTTCTTTTTGCAACCTGGGGAGGTTGTGTGATATAAGAAAAGTCTTCCATTTCATTTAGGTTTTCGAGTTTGTTTCCACACAGGTATACATGGTAATCTCTGATAATCTTTTGTATTTCTTTGGGTTCAGTTATGACTTCAACTTTTGCATTTCTGATTGTGTTTATTTGGGCTTTTTCTCTCTTTTTCTTGGTCATTTTAGCTAGACTCTTGCTTTCATTGATTTCTTGTATTATATTATTGTCTTCTATGTCCCGAATTTGGGCTTTTATTTTGGTGATCTGGATTCTTCTGCTGAAGTTAGGGTTTTGGTTGTTTTGCTTTAACATCTTCCTTAGGTGATTTGTTAGGCTGTTAACTTGTGATCTTTCCATTTTCTTCATGTGTATTCGTAGAGATACGAATTTCCCTCTCACTGCTTACTACTCTTGCTTTCAGGGCATCCCAGAGATTTTGGTAAGATGTTTCTTCGTTTTCATTTTTTTCTAGGTGTCTTTTAATCTCTGTTTTGATTTCCGTATATAACTAGATTTTTCTTTAGTATGCAGTTCAAAGTCATGCTCTTATTTTTCTAGAGCTGGATATAAACAGATTATATTCAAACTCTCACTAATAAATTAGTTGGTAAATAGAGGAACAGCTGTCATATTCATTACTTGCTTACTTATTTGCTAATTTTCTCACTCATATCACTTATTCATTTATTAATCAATTAATTTAATAAGCATTTATTAGATGCCCTTTTCGGTACCAGGTACTATTCTAATTGCTGGGAATATAATGATGAGCAAAACAGCCATGATCCTGCTTATATGGCTTATATCTTCATTCCCTCTTACTTCCTCTTTTATCTTTCGTACTCTTCTTCAGTATGATAGCAGAATGTTTGGTGGGAGGACCAAGCTTCATCTGTACTTTGACTACTTATATACCTAATCCTGAATTATACCCCACATCTTTAAAATAAAATAATAATAAAATGTTAAAAAAAAAAGGAAGTTTGTGTGATTACCTCCACTTTCTAGTGAGATTATTTGAAATGTTTGAGATGGGAAGAATTTAAATATGAATGACAGTTGGGAAAGTTTAAGAAGAAGTGAAAGAAACTACTATTTCACAATTGAGAAAGGATTTGTGAAGCTGTTTTTTTCTGTCTTTTAGAGACTAGTGGTGAATGAATTAAAATGAAAGCTTTGTAATCCAGACTTGGGCATCTATATATTGCAGAACCCTTTCTGCAATTGGGTTTTGTTTCTAAAACTTTCAAAGGAATTGTTGAACATATCTTGTTTAACTAGTCATGTCTTTTGGTAATAACTCCTGTTATTTTTTTGTTTTATTTACTTTTCAGTCTATTCTTATTCTGGGAAGGAGCTTATATGCTATAATCAGTTCTCTATCTTTCTTGTTGGCTCTGGAGGCTTTGGTGGAAAACGGACATCAGACAAAGCCAAGGTAGACCATAACTTTTTAAGCATAGTATATGTGTTGTTAAGGATTCTTATCTATACAGTTGACCCTTGAACAGCACAGGTTTGTGCTGCGTGGATCTACTTATTTCCACCTCTGCCTTCCCTGAGATGGCAAGACCAAAAATGAAGTCCTTTATGATGATCCACTTTCACTTAATGAATAGTAAATATACTTTTTCTCAATTATGATTTTCTTTTAATAACATTTTCTTTTCTCTAGTTTACTTTATTATAAGAATACAATATATGATACATATAACACAAAATACATGTCAATTGACTGTTTATGTTATTGGTAATGCTTCTGGTCAGCAATGGGCTATTAGTTGTTAAATTTTTTGGGAGTTAAAAGTTATATGTGAATTTTTGACTGTGTGTGTTGGGGTGGGAGTCAGTGTCCCTAACACCAACATTGTTCAAGGGTCACCTCTATTTTGATCTTATCATGTTACCATATGTGTAATTTCACAGAGTGAAGTAGAGATTCAGTAATACATACTTTGAATTAGAATGTGTTGCTTAGATTTGAAGTTCTGTTTATGTGTACATTTCTACATGTGACATACTTTATATATATAAAATTTTTGCTGAGTTAGGTATAACATACCTGAGATAATTATGGGAATATTTGTTACTTTTGTACAATCTTTGTACAATCTTTTGTAATCATTGTGTTAGGTTTTCCTAAAATCTAACACAAGTGTTGCTTGTATAAGTTAAAACCTTCATTCATTAAATGACTTAAATATTTCTCTTGTATAAGACAATTCTAGTTATTTTTTAGTTCTCAAATATTAAAAGCATATTTTTCCTAAAGATATTTTATACTTTGAATTTTATATTAAATTAATGTTCTTTACCTCTGAGTTATTTGTGGTAATAAGATTATACTGTAGCTAATATTCTTCTGTAGTCAAGTATTATTTAAAGCAGTGTGGAATGGTGATATTAATAATGGACCTGCTTGTCAGTGAAGCAACCACAACTTATAAAAAATAATTTAAAAAAACCAACTGTTTAAAGTATCTGGAAGTTAGGGCATATAGCAAATGTAGAAACATTTATTCAAGACAATCTATTATATTTTAGTAAGAACAGTGAGAATTGTGGCATTTGAGTCACAAACCATTCCTTCCTTTCTCCTCCTCTGTATCAGCATGAAAGAAACTGTATCCCAAACCTGTGTAGCCAAGAATGTAGAATCCCTCTGCCCCTAGCTCCCAGAATAGGGCCATGCTGTTTTCCTGGGAGGAGAAGGCCACTATTTTTATCCCTGCCACCAACTCTGAATTGCAGATGTCTATTCCAGGTAAAAGTAACTTACTTGTAGGGCTCTATTTTTCCATATAGTTCCCACTTTTAGAGTGTAAACTGTACCCCACCTATAGCAAGCTAAGAGTACTGGGTCTCTGATTTCCTCTTCTCTGGCTTTCCAATAAGGTGGAAGTTTCATGGTTGAGAAGACTAGAAGATACGACCCCTGCCCAACTCCCATCTTGTAAAGCAAAGGGGTCACATGAAGAGAAATGTGCCACTTTTTTTGCCCAGTCTTCATAGCAGTGGTGCAGATGTTTTGCCTGGGGGAGAGACAAGCTATAATAGCAGAAAGCTCTGAAGCTCTTCTCAAGGGGCCTGACTGTTATCGGAACTGAGTTCTGTATTTGAAAGTTCAAACATAAAGGTACCCCCAGAAACAAGATGATTTTAGTGATAAGCAATTAAGAGAATGCTTGTAGCTTCACAAGAGCAGGAAGCTAAAGTGTAACTCAGCTAGAAGTTTACTAGAAAGAGCCAAGTTGACAATCCCAAGAAAAGCCCTTTTAGGATTGTAACAAAATTTGAAGACTGGCTTCAAAGTTTCCTCTGGCAAACAAGCTAGAATTAAGTTGGATCAGATTTTGGAACAACTTATGCCTTAGTACATTGTTGAAAATAATAGAACAGTCACCTGGCAATTATTGGAGACTAATAGCTGGCAGTGATATTGGAAGAGGCAGACAGCTTAATAGAGAGGTCAAGAAGAGGCAATCAAAGGGAGCCCTGCTAAAACCAGTGTCATCCCAAGGTGACTATGCGCATACTCAAGGTGCACCTTCTGAGGAACAATATCAGAGATTATATTCTGTGGTAGAAAATAGACTTAACTAAAATAGCCAAGTTACTAAATAAATAAACAATATCAACAAGCTGTGGAAGGGAGAGGGATCAGTATCCATAGTTGTTATAATATATTAACTGAAATGCCCAGTTATCAACACAAATTTACAAGATATGGAAGAATCAGGGGAGTGTGACCCATAGACAGGAAACAAACAAACAAACAAGCAAACAAACAAAACAGGCAAATAATCTGCCTTTGACAGGACTTAGTAGACAAAGACTTTCAAAACAGCTATTATAAATAGGTTCTAAGAACTAAAGGAAACCATGCATAAAGAAGTTAAGGAAAGTATGATGATAATGATTCATCAAATAGAGTATTTCTAAATATATAGGTATAAGGTATAATTAATTGAAAAGAATCAAGTAGAAATTGTGGAGCTGAAAGTATAATAACTAAAATAAAAAATTTACAACTGAGGGGCCCAAATGTAGACTTGAATTAATAGAAGGAAGACTCAAAAAACTTGAGGACAGATTGATAGCAATTATACAATCTGAAGAACAGAGAGAAAAAAAATGAAGAAAAAATAATGAAGAGCCTTGGTGGGGGGTGCCATGAAGCACACTAATATTTGTGCAATGGGTGTATCAGAAAGAGAAAAAGGAACAGAAAAACAAATTTTAAGAAATAATGGCTTTGATGATAAACATTAATCTATACTTCCAAGAAGCTTCAGTAACTCTAAATAGGTTATAAATCCAAAGATATTGACACTGTGCATCACATTAAAAATATTGAAAATCAGAAACAAAGATAAAATCTTAAAAATAACAAGAGAAAAATGACTCATTATTTACAAAGGCGCCCCAGTAAGATTAATAGCTAGCTGACTTCTAACTTCTTATCAGAAACATGGAGGCCAAAAATAGTGAGATAATATATTCAGAGTGTTGAAAGGGAAAAGCAAAACGAAAAACTGCCATCCAAGAATCTTATACCAGCAAAATGGTCTTTCTAAAATGAATTTGAAATAAAAACATTCCTGGATAAACAAAAAAGAATTTGTTGCTAGCAGTCCTACCTTAAAAGAAATACTACAGGAAGTTTTCCGGGTTGATAGTGGGTGACTGTCATATAAAGCAATTTATATGAAATATTTGGATAGGCAAATATATATATATTTTTTTGAGTTGGAGTCTCATTCCATCGCCCAGTCTGGAGTGCAGTGGCACACTCACAGCCATTCAGCATCTACCTGCTGGGCTCAGGTGATCCTTTTGCCTCAACCTTCCAAGTAGCTGGGACTACAGATGCGCGCTACCATGCCCAGATAATTTTTTTGATTTATTGTAGAGATGAGGTCTCTTCAGTTGCCCAGGCTGATCTCGAGTCTGTGAGCTCAGACAATACTATCACCTCGGCCTTCCAAAGTGCTAAGATCACAGGCTTGAGCCACCATGCCTGGCCAGGATAGGCAAATCTTTAAGGATAAAAAAGTAGATTAGAGAGAGGTTGCCAAGGGCTGGGGGAGGAAGGGGACAATAGAGAATGACTGCTGATGGGTGTAGAGTTTTCTTTTGGGGAGTTGAAAATGTGCTAAAACGGATTCTGGTAATAGTTGCACAACTCTATGAAAGAATAAAAACTATTGGGTTGTACATTTTTTTGTCAGGTTCTCCCTCTGTCACCAGTCTGGAGTACAGTAGCATAAGCACGGCTCATCATAGCCTTGAACTCCTGGGCTCAGGTGGTCTTTCCACCCCAGCCTCCCGAGTGGCTGGGGATTGCAGGAGTGTGCTACCACATACATCAACTATTTGGTTTTCCTTTTTAACTGTATGTTCTTTTTTAATATTGAGCAACAATGAAGTATTGTAGACCAGCAAAAAGTCTATCTTTAGGTACTTCTGTATCATTAAACAGAACTGTTTCACCAGTGTCAGTTGTTGCTTTGAGAAAAGAATAAAATATATATGCCAAGTCATGGTGAAACCCGTGCCATAAACTGATTGCTATTCTGTTAACAGTAAAACTACCATGACAACACTGTCTTGAATGTCCTTTGCTCATATCTTTATGGCTATGGCTTACAATTGAATGTATGGAATAAAGGGTACTCAAAAGAAATTTTTTTTTTTGAGTCAGAGTTTCACTCTGTCACCCTGGCTGGGGTGAAGTGGCTCATGGCCACCCTGGCATCAACCTGCTGGGCTCAGGCGATCCTTCTGCCTCAACCTTCCAAGTTGCCAGAACTATGATGTGTGCTACCACACATGGCTAATTTTTTGATATATTATAGAGACAGGGTCTCACCAAGTTGCCCAGGCCTGGTCTTAAACCCCTGGGCTCAGGCAGTCCTCTCTCATCAACCTCCCAAAGTGCTGGAATTACACAAAAAATGTTTTTCAGTTTTAATTTATATTTTTTATCAAGCAGTTCTCAGAACCAGGAGAGGTTCAGAGAGTTCCCAGATACTCAACAATTTTGGAAGACTGCTTGGGACCTGTAGATTAAAGAATGAAGTCAGGCTTCTAAAATCTAGTAGAGAATGAACTCAAAATAAATGTGTACATAAAACCTGCAAAGTACACTGGATGCAACTGAAACAAAGAAGGGGTATAATTTATGCAGTGATTTTTGAAAAATAGCCTTTTGTTTGTTTTTAGAAGTAGCAACTTTTCCCAATGATCTTTTATTTATTAGTATTATTATTTTTTGATTTGTGAGGATATATTTGGCAATATATCTAAGCTTGGCATTTTACTAATGAAAAAAAGTCACTAATTTCCTAACTCTTTGAGGGAATAAAATCTGATTTTATTGTAGAAAATTTACCTAATAGAGAATAAATAAGTAATATAATTTTGCCTCTTATAAATTATTGAAAAGTAAGTATTAGCTACTTGGATATAATTCATCTGATGAGAATGTTTTTGTCTTTATTTTGGTTTAGCACAACCATGCATTTGCAAGCGGATACTTTGTAGATGCTGTAAAGTTTTCATCAAATAGTAGTTTTAAGTGATTATCATTAAGGAATTATCATAATTCGAAAATTTTTGGTAACAATTTAAAATACATTATTTTGTTAAGATGGCAAATTAAAATATGCAGGGATTTAAAAGACCAGTTTTAAAGACTGAATCAATTCAAATGTGAATTGTATGTCTCATTCTTTTACATGGGGAAAAACTGTCTTCTTCATAGTGGCCTGGAGAATGGATCTGATCATATAATTTCCTACATGAGAAAGGATCATTTCAGGGAAATAATAATGTTTATGAAGCTTGAAATTATGAAATTTTAAATGTCATTATCTCCCAAACATAATTTTTTGTGAGACTCCCTAATTTTTTCAATTTGCAAAGTTCATTATATTGAAAGATAGTTGTTTATCAAATACCAGTTTGATTAAAGAAAGCAGTTATCTTTTGCATTTAGGATTTAACATTTAATGTCTTTGATTTCAGGTAGCTGTAGCCATACCTAATAGACCTCCTGATGCTGTACTTACAGATACCACCTCACTTAATCAGGTAAGTCTGGTTTTTTTGTTTGTTTTTTTGAGTCTGGGTTTCACTTTATTAACCAGGCTTAAGTGCAGTGGCACAATCATGGATTACTGCAACCTTGACCTTCTGGGCTCAGGGTATTCTTCCACCATAGCCTCCTGAGTAGCTGGGATATACCACCATGCCTGGCTAGTTGTTTGATTTTTTTTTTTTTTTGGTAGAGATGGGGATCTTGTTACATTGCCTAGGGTGGTTTCAAACTTCTGGGCTAAAGCAGTTGTCATATCAAAGTGCTGGGATTACAGATGTGAACCACTGTGCCCGGCCTAAGACTATATTTTTGAAAAGTGAAAAGTTCACCTGGTTGATGATACTTTTTTAGTTATAATGCTACCCTATAATGTTATGCAACTAAAATGTGGTGCCTGTGTCTTCAGCCTAATGAACATAAACACATGTTTTCTGTGATTGGAATTCATTCTTTCTAAATTTTTTTAATCAATTTTTTTACCACTAAATACCAAAAGAAAATATAGAATAGTTTTTTATCAGTCAATTCAAAAAACATTGTGCTTTGTTGACAATGGGGTACTTGCCTGAGAGCAACTGCTTACCTTAATAGTGAAGAATTTTATGAAAACATTAGACTAAGTGCAGGATAAAAGATAGTTAAAAGTCAAGTATTAGTCATCCTTTACCCTTCAAGAAAGAAAGCTGTGCCATATTATTGCTTCCATGTGTTCTGGGATGCAGTGAGGGGCCTGGATATAATGTCCTGCACCCCCACAACCAAAAGGGGTGAAGGACCACATTACTTGGAAACAGGTTATTTATGCTAAATTTAAAGGACAGGCAAATAAAGCATCTTAGAAGCAGTAGGTGTTTTAATTTTTTTGTTTAGCGTAAAAAATTTGTTTTCTGATGGAGAAGGTAAAATGCCCTGTCAATTTACAAAAATTTGTTAACATGCAAAATCTGTGAACATGCAAAAATTTGTTAAAGAAATAAAAGATACCATAAAGATGAGAAAAGCAAGCTTATTTTTGAAAGACCTTAAGATTCTTCTCTAAGGTGACCAGAAGACTAACTGTGCAGATGTTAGCATAAAATCCTTAAGCCTCTGCAGTAATGCTGAACATGAGCGTGTAACAATGGGAAATTATAATAAAGTTCACATATTTTAAAAAATTTTGGTATAACTGATATGAGAACTTCTGTAGAAGTTCTGTAGAGAAACTTATGTTTCCTAGCAAATAGAAATATAATTTCAAGAACCATAAAGAATTAAGATTGGTACTTATGAAATGTATTTTTTTCTGTACCGTATAATTAGGTGATGGAGAAAACACGACTTCATTACTCGGATTATTTTTTACCTTTCAACATCTTTTTCATCACTTTCATCTCTTACTTTTTTTAAAAAATCAGTTTCTTAAGAATGTACTCATATTTATGTTTATATAAGACTTGGTAGAGAAATTTTGTTAGGGTTCTAAAGAACAGAAAAGATTCATGGTTTCATGGTTCAGAAAACCCAGCAAATACTTTTTTATTCTTGAGTGACACTGAAATAAATAAAATGTATTTGCTATAGATAAGAAAAGCTGAATAGTTTCTAAAGTTTGAATTTCTATACATTGTAAATAGAGGTTTTTGTTTTCTTTTACTCTTTTTCAGATGACTAGAACTTTTTGTTGGTTTTTAGGTAGGGTTGAAAATTTTGCTGTGTGACAAATGCCAGTTTTAAAGTCAACAATTTTTTGTATAAATAATGGGCACTCATTTGGTGACCATTTTGTGTCATCATTTGAGAATATGATGAAAGCTGTATGCTGTTTCTTTCAAAAAACTTTTTACATAAAACTTCACATAAATTTCAGGGGATTTGTGGGACATCTGAAATTGGATCTGTGCTACAGGAAATACAAGTCAAATAGAAGAAATGTCATCTATTTGTAGATTCTGAAATAATGGAGCACCTGTTCCTAGAAATGAATGATTCAATACAAGTCTTTGATTTGTGGTATAAGTGTTGTAGACATCAGAGGAGGAATATTCATCAAAGAATGCCATATGGAAGGTTTTGGTAATAAAGATGGGACTTGACTGAACTAAGATGGTGTATGGGGCTTTTCTCCCCACATATGTAGAGCTTGTGGTGTGGCAGGGAAGCGATTGAGAAGTAATGATAGTGGAGTCTAAGAAAGGAGACGAGCATGATGTGTGTATAAGGAGTAAGAATTACAGCATTCACACTGGAGAGTAGTGGAAGGTGTTTGTGGGTGGGCAGATCTTTAAGAAGTGGACATAATAGAAAAAATATGCCATTATAGCATAAACTTTGAGCTAGGTATTTATGTTAAGTAACTTTTCAATCAGTAAGGAAACTGGCAACCATAAATTTTTAACTTTACCAATATCACTTCTGGAATATTCTATAATATCTTTGGGGGAGTTTCTTCATCTTCAAACTGGCATGAAAATTCAAGTGTTTCTAGTTTTTAATACTTCATCAACAGAAAAATTCACTGCAATGATCTAGAAAGACCAGGTAATAAATAGATATCAAATATCAGTCTTTGTATTTGAGAAGAATGAGAACAAATATCTGTAGTTTCTCCAGATGCATATCCTATACTATTATTCTAATAACTAAGATTTTAGTTATTATTATTAAGTAAAGTTAATCTTTTGCATATCAGTTCTACCATCCCTTGAATATAATTCCTGGAACCCCCTCGGGTCCCCTCCCACTGTGGGAGCATTTCTTTCCTCTTAATAAATTCTACTTTTTTAAAAAAAAAAAGAATGAAATATAATTCCTTCCAACATTAGCTGAGTGAAATGAAAAAATATATAATTCTTTATTAAAATTACTGCTGTGCTGAACTGAAAGCAGATATGGGCTCAAAAACAGGTCTAATATCAGGAGACCTTTGCAGAATAAGGACAGTCCTTTCTGGGGCCCTAAACTGTTAAAAGATCACGCATGAATGCTGATTGGACCATCTGGGTCACTTGGAGATACCTTTTGGAAGCTACTTGTTATCTAATGGGATCATCTAAATTGAACAGCTGGTCAGCTCTGTATTTTTAGATGCAGAGACTGATAGTATTCCTAATGTTGCAAATATCATCTTATCTCCTTAGTGTGTTCTTTCTCTGTGATTTTCCTTTAGAGTTTTAGGACCTTAAAGTGACATAAGCATTCAGAAAAGACTCCTTGGAACTATCTCAAAGCTACTACAGTACCCATTTCCTTTGTCTTCCAATACAACATGTCACCTTCATTTGACATACTGTGTGGGTGAAAATTTCAAATAAATCATTGAAAAGCGAAAATAAGTTATTAAGAAGCCAAAAAAAAAATTATCATGCATATTATAACTACTCTTGTCTCCCTCCCTCCCTTCCTTTCTTCCTTCCTTCTTTCTGTTCTTCCATCCTTCCTTTTATTCTTGGTTTTTTCCTAAACAATGATTTGTTATTTTCCAAGACTCTTTGGGTTTACTGGGTGATACTTCTGCTACAGTTGTGTAGCTGCTTTTAAATGATGGCTGCACAGGGCTGGAAGGCTCCAGTGGCTTCTGTTACACATCTGGGGACCTTAGTGTTAGCTGTTGGCTGGGTGTACCTCAAATCTTCTCTATATGACCTCTTTCTTCCTGGTGATGTCTCATCTTCCAGGGCCTTTTTCTATGTAAATTAAGGTTAAAAGGACCTTTATTTAGACTTCTGGAACTCTTTTTCTGTGAAGCTGCCTCCTCTTTAGTACATACAAATTCCAACTGTGTCAGCCTCTCAGGATTCTGATCTCTATTTTTCAGTGCGTGAGAGAGACCATTTCACTATGTTTAAGATTTCCTTCTTGCATTGCAGTCTGGGAATTCTGCCAGGAGAAAGCAATGGCAGTTTAGAGCTCATCTTGTTTGTTTCTTTTCTGGCAAGAATCCTAGTCCTGCAGTACCTATTGTCTCATGTCTAAGTACAGTGGTAATACCCACCTTTTTTAAACAAACAATTTTCTAGTTTGTGGTGGAGGAGTAAGTCCATTCCGGGTACTCCAACTCCATCATGGTCAGAAATAGAAGTCCTATATATCTCTTTAAATGCCCTTAGTGCCTCATTTAATCTATTACTAGCTAGTTTTTCAGTTTTTAGTGCTTTCTGTTGGCTTCCAGAAAGTGTGGTGACTTTTCCCTATTGTTATGCATGTCTTTCTGCTAATCCTACTTTATCTAAGTAAACTAGTGATATGAAAATCTGGACTAAGCAGAAATTTAGTTGTAATAGCAAGCTATCAGTCTATTTTCTTACCGGGTGAACTAGTACTCAGGATTTAGTGTACGAGAATGAAAGTTTATGAAAAGTCTTTGATGCTTATATGTCTAGTATTGTGTTATAGGTTTCCATTTAAAACACTCCATTAAGAAAGTTGGCATACATTTTGCTTGATAAGAAGAGGCTATAAACATTCACCTTATCTTCATTGTGTTTTAATGAGAGTAGCTTGATGGATTCCTTTTTGTGAATTTTTCCTTAGGCGGTAGTAACAGTGTTATATCCAGATGTAATTCTTGGCTTCCCTTATTATTTTAGTAGCAGTTATCACAAAAAACATTTTACCATAGGTAATCTTTATTGTTAGAAATAATTATTTTTAAAAATCAGAACCTCAATTAGTTACATTATGATGCAGCTTTTATACAATAACCAGCCATAATTTCTGTTTCATTTAACTTATTCTAGGAAAACACTGAGTACTAGTTATGTTTATAATGATTTCTCCACAGGCTGCTTTGTACCGCCTTAGTGGAGACTGGAATCCCTTACACATTGATCCTAACTTTGCTAACGTAGCAGGTGAGTTGCTAATCATATGTATCAATGAAAGTATTAGCTATTAGGTATTTAGTTATCTAAATAATGTACTTAAAGGTACTATAGGAAATGGTGCACTTGAAATCAGATTACAGTGAATGGAAGCTCCTTCTAATGCAAAGTCTAGGATAGGATGATGGGAGTAAGTATCTAAGTTATCATGAAAGACAAGGGTGTTGCAGAGAGAGCAAGGAACTGAAAGATTAGGGAAGAATCATCTACCCTCATGGATATTGAAATCATTATGGTTGATTATATGGATATAACCAGAACTAAACTAAACAATTGTGTTTCTAGATCTTTCACATTCTTTTTCTGTTTTGTTTTTTTTTTTTTCTTTCTCTGTTTATTTCATAATTTTCTCCCAGGAAATATTATTTATAAAATATTTTCTATGTTTCTAAAAATGGATAGTATAATTCATGCTAATGCAGTTTAAGGACATATTTTTAAAATCCTGAATTAACTATACTTGGCTTTTAAGCATAAAAGGTACCTATGTCTAACTCAGTTCTCTCTCTCATTTAAGGTTTTGACAAGCCCATATTACATGGATTATGTACATTTGGATTTTCTGCCAGGCATGTTTTACGGCAGTTTGCAGATAATGATGTGTCAAGATTCAAGGCAATTAAGGTAAAATGTACAGTTACATACTTTGAATATGAGTTGCTTTTTCTTTAGAGAAGAAAAGGAGTTTTATTGACTTAGTTTAAAATAGGTACTGTACTACAGCAGTATGCATTTGTATGACTTCACTAACTTAGCATCAGCAGATTTTCTTTTTGTTGCTATAAATAGCTCTGCTACACATACACGATGAAGGATAGCATCTGCAGTTACAGTTTTAGCAGATTAATTGAATTGTTTTATAAATTAATTAGGTACATACATATATTAGCACGTACGCCTTAAAAAAGATTTACATTTATAATTTGCCTTAGTATAATTGAAAATGTTAAGTGGTTACATTTGAACTCTAGTAAGCTTATACCTACAGCAATATGATGACTGCATATTGTATTTAATTTTTGTGCTTTTAAGTTGATTTCAAGTTTTTATCCATTATAAATAACAAAGAAAAATATCTGTGCCTACATTATTTTTGCATAAGTGTAAGTCAAAAGATGTACAAACAAGTTTAAGGCAATGCTCCAAGGGCTTTTATTTATGCTCCATGCTGCGGTGAAAATGCATTTTCTGATGCCTTGCCCTTGATAGCACTGGTTATTCTATTTTACTGTAACTATTTATTGTAACTATTTTTATCCTCCAATATTATATGCATGGAGCAAATAAAATAATACAGGTTATGAGATAAATAGTGGAATTATTTTGCCTCATATACTCAACCCAGGCCTCATTTTGCAGATCTAATTGTACCACTTTTAACTATTTCTTTAAGTTGTTCTGGTGATGCCTATATAACTCTACATAATATGACTGCAGTTTTATTTTTTGATTTGTTCAGATAAAACACTACTGATTCTGTGCTTTGAAAGACAAAGAATTAGCTTACTTATACCATCTATATCCCTTTCTACTAATTTAATCAAATTATGTTTTGGGTTATTATTAATTTAAATATATTTAAATCTCTGTTTTCTTTCTTTTATGCTTTCTGACCTCCTTTTCAATTTTGTTTTCACACAGATGGAAGAGTTTCATTTAAAAACATTTTTAACCCCATAATTCTTTTTTTTAAAGGTTCGTTTTGCAAAACCAGTGTATCCAGGACAAACTCTACAAACTGAGATGTGGAAGGAAGGAAATAGAATTCATTTTCAAACCAAGGTATGACTGCCAGAGTTAGAAGTACTTTGCTTTGTTACACTTTTAACCATGCTCTATAATTTTATTTTATCTTAGCGTTTTTTTGGTTAGTACTGTGATTTGAGACAAAACCTAGAAATTTTTTTTTAAAACCATTGATAACTTTTAATTGGAAATAAGATGCACTTTATCTTTTATTTTCAACTAAATTAGTACCTGTCAATGTAGCAGTAGTCCAGCTGTTCTGAGAACCTAACCAATCATGTCTTTTTGGCTCAACTAGTCAACCTAGTAATTGTCAAAATATAATCTTCAAAAAATTAAAGGTAACTGAATGCAGTGGCTCATGCCTATAATCCCAGCACTTTGGGAGACTGAGGCAGGAAGATTGCCTAAGACTAGAGTTTGAGACTAGTCTGAGCAAAGAGGCAACACTCTGACTCTAAAAAAATGAAAAGTTAACTAAGTGTGGTGGTGTGTACCTGTAATCTCAGTTACTTGGGAGGTTGCGGTGGGAGGATCATTTGAGCCCAGGAGGTTGAGTCTGCAGTAAGTCAGAATTGTGCCACTGTACTCCAGCCTGAGCAATGGACTGAGACTGACTCAAGGGGAAAAAACATTTAAAGGCATAACTCAGACAGATATACAATGAAAATACAATAAAAATTTACTTAACTCCCTAATGAAGTATCTTGCAACATTGATAAAATTTGTTTAAAAGAGAATTAGAACAACAATTTATATGGTCCAACAGGAAAGGCATTCTAAAATTATTTTGGTGAGTTAGAGACAAAACTTGTTAATATCCTACAGAACAATAACATCATGTTCCTTATAGTTATCTTTTTTTCTGGACAGAAATCATGTGCATTTTGATGACACAAAAACCCACAGATTAATATCTTGCATTACGTGTCTTACATGTAAGACATCTTACATAGTCTGGGCCTAATTAATAGTAAGTGACAAGTCAAATAAAGGTATAGCTCCCTAGATAGTTAAGTAATTTGGGAATGAGGCTTTTAGCAATGTTCCAGTAAATTACTAAAAGGATATGCAATCTTTTTTTTATTTGTAAGTTATTAAAAGATAATTTTTGTCAACACAGTTTACCAGGCTAATACTTTTTGGTGTGATCATTTTGTGCTATATAGAGCATGTTAAGTAACTACATTTAAATGTGAGAAAACCTAAGTTCCTAAGAAAATTTAAGTGTCCTATATAACTTGCTCATGTTCACACTGCAAGTGGTCAAGCTGGGATAGAAACCTGGATCAGCATGGCTCCAAAGTTTAGATCCCAGGGCCCTAACTCTCTTTACTGTATCATGTTTTCTTTCACAAATAGATAATTCTGCAGAATTCTTCTTATATGGTTGCCTTATGAGGAGGGACCAAAATAAAATCAGAATTATTTTGTGGAGGGCAGTTCCTTTGTAATACTGGCTTCCCCCACAAAGTGTTCTAGGAAACCACTGGCATCAGTGTACTAGCTAGTGATGTTGTGAGAGGCTGTGTTGGACTTCAGTGATTTTTTTTTGGAGATTCTTTCAACATGTTTCCCCATTTCATGATGGGTGATTTACACAAATAACCTGCCCACACTACACTGAATGTTCATCAGTTTTTGATCAAAAATGGCATTATTGCCATGGCTCACCCTCCCTATTTACCGAGTCTGAGTGACTTTTTTTGTTTCCCCGGGGTATAAAAGGTACTCATAGGGAAACATTTTGCTGATGTGGAGGAGGTGAAACAAAACACGGCAGAAGCACTAAACGGCATCAAAATTGATGTATTAAAAACTTGTTGTTTTGAGCAGTGGAAAAAGTGTCATGATAGGTGTATTGCATCAGTGGAAAGTAGTTAGAAGGTGACTGAAGTTTAAACATGTAAGAATAAAATACAATTTTTTATAAACAAATTCTGAGTTTTTTGGGGTCCCCCTCCATACTCCTAATTCCTTCCTGCTGCTTGTGGTATCATTTTCCTGCTTAAACTGCATGCTGTTTATTTGCTTTTCAAATTCCTCCTGCTTTTTAGGCTTCAGTTCAAGCTCTTCCTTACAGTATAGTCTCTTACTACTCCCCTCCTTCTCACCTGTAAGTGTACACACATTGGCATTCTCTGAAACTCTTCAGCATTTCATATTTGTGGCACACATTTTGGAGCCCTCTCATTTTCTAATTTTTTTGTGTGAGTAAGTTTTGTTTTTTGAATAAGATTATGAACTCTAAAAGTGTTGAGGCCCATGAATATATGACAGATTATTTTCCCACAATTCTAGTAATGAACAGAAATAAATACTTTCTATGAATACAAACGTGAAGGGCCAAGAAATAATATCTAAATGTAACATGTTCTTGCCATCTTGATAAATCCTAAGCATGCCTTCTTATTTTTTCAACTCATTTGCTATTTTTTTCTCAATGATTTGAGGTATTCTTTTTCTATTGGTTATTGGACTCCTTCCTTTCAGCCATTCCTTTCTGTTTTATTTTAAGCAATACTTAAACCAGTGTTTCAAAATGATATGCTTGACTTGGTTACAAAAGGATACTTTGTTAAAGTATATTTTCACTGCATATACTTTGAAATAAAATAAATAAATTGTTAGATTCCTTTTTTGGTCCAAGATATTATGGGACGTAGTTCAGGGAAAATGACCTTCCTGATTGTTTAAAATCACAGTTTTGATAAATGCAACCTTAATTTTTAGAAGCTTAGCCTAAAAATTTGTAGTAATACCATAACTTTTATGAAAGAGTAGCCATTGGAATAATTTGAGATGAAGGATCAGGAATTAGAATTTGAGTTCCTTTGACGATTATTTTGATTGAAGTCTATTTAATCATTTAGTTTATGTTGTTTAATGGGGGAAGAAACAAAAACAAAAACAACCAAACGAATAAAAAAGACAAATCTCTAAATACCAGTGCCCAGGCTCCATTCTAGACCATTTACACTGAAATTTTGGGAGATGGAACCTGGTCATAGATTTTTTTTTTTAAAGGGCTCCAGTTAGCCAGGGTTAATAACAATTGTATTAAATCAGAAAGCCTTTGTGCTTATTCATCTTGATATTAATCTTATCAGTCTTTTATTTTATTTGGATTATTATACTATTTTTCATATGAGGCAAAAATGTAACTTTGTTTTAAACTTTATCCTGTCTCACAATGAAATTGCATTTCTATTGTAATCATCAGAGTGCTTTTTTTATACTTCTTATAAGGTTCAAGAAACTGGAGACATCGTCATTTCAAATGCATATGTCGATCTTGTGGGAACATCTGATATTTCAGCTAAGACCCTCTCTGAAGTAGGTTATAAAAACTGGTATTCAAATCATTTCAGTTAAGATCACTTTAAGAATGTTCAGGCTACTTTATAAAGTTTGAAGTCCAAGGGTATTAATTCCCACTTCTTGGAATACTTTGGCAACTCAGGAATTTTTTAAACACTTTTTCTCAGGATACTGGGATATCTTTGAAGAGAAAATAATTAATTTTCTAGTTTTAGAGTTAATAAATCAGTTGTTTAATGAGAAATCTTAAGCAAACAGGATTTGGAGAAAAACAGATTACAAAATTAAATATCCTGTACCTTTTTCTTGATTTAAATATGTGTATAAAGCTTTGCATGCTCATGTAAAAACAAGAGTGTATATTATTTACTAAGACAAAATGTGTTATTCTTTATTAACATCTGAGACTTGACAGAAATGTTTATTTTCTGTGAAATACTAACTTTGTAATACTGAGATTTTCATACTTATGATTTTTAATTGTCATAAACCATATTATCACATAACTGACTGAAAATTAAAATCCTTTAAGAATAATTTAAGGTAAAACACTTAGGAAGTTTTAGAGCTGGAAAGATTTTTAGACTTCATGTAATTTAGTACTATTTTATAGTTTTTAGAGAAAGGACCACAGAAGTTGATTGATTTGACCTAGGATATTCCTGAAGTTAGCTAGGACATGGATTGTCCAGTTCCTAGTTTATTTTAAAAATATTTTTCGGAATTCTGATAAAGGTAAAATTCTCTTAGTAAGAGAACTGAAGTTCTGAATTACATACATAAATATAAGCAAAGTGTGAAAGATGCCTAGTATGCAGATAGTTTAACTGCCTTATTTATATACAGATAAAAAAAATTACTTTGCACAAATACTTTGTAACCATTTTTCTCCTAGAGTTATTTTTGCAGAACTTTTAAAATTAAATTTTCTCTTTTGGTTAGGGTGGGGAGCTTCAGAGTACCATTGTATTTGAGGAAATAGGTCGCCGCCTTAAGGATGTTGGGCGTGAAGTGGTGAAGAAAGTAAATGCTATCTTTGAGTGGCATATCACTAAAGGTGGAAGTGTTGCAGCTAAGTGGAGTAAGTCATATTCTTGATTTTGTAATATTCTAAGGTAACTCATAAATAGACATAATGTACCCTTGTTATAATTAAAGACCGTCCCTTTGAAGGTTGGCAAATCTTACCTTTTTTAGGTAAGTTTTCTATGGGAACAAACTGTTTTTAGGCACACAAAGATGTGTATGTGTGTGTTTTTTTTTTTAAAGAGATGTAGGAAATCAATCAAAATGAAAACATTTGTTTTAAAATTTTATTATAATACCCGAAATTAGTACTTTAGACAGTCATCTTAACTGTATGCTTCTTTAGCAAATCCTCAACTTCCTCCTTGAATTATTATTATTATTATTATTTTTAGATTAGAGAATATAGTTTATTTAGAAAGTAAATTACAAAGAGAAGAGGTGATTCACCTACCCAAAGTAGGGGAGAGGGCCAAAGCTTAAGAAAACATGGCCTGGCCATAGCTCAAAGAGCATATGGCCACACTATAGCTGAGCAAGGCAATGGCTGAATTATTTTTAAGTTAATTGTACTTTAACATTATAAAATTATTTTCTTCATATTAAAGTAGTAATTTGGATTTTCTTAGTTATCAGCATACAATTAGTATTATTTTCTTGACATACACAGATTGCAGTCAAAGGTGCTTATTTATGTACTTTAGAGAAATACACCAACTTGCTGCAGAAAGAAAGTAATCCTATTTCCTGTTACAAATATGGAGGTCCTAAAGGACCCTGGAACCATTTTATGAAGAGGAGAAATTAGAGGATAAAAAGAATAAGAGAAAAAAATCCTATCAAACTTTTTGCATCTGCTATATGGTTCATATCCTTAATCATGGCACAAACTTTTATTTATAAAATATTCTTTATTTATTTATAGAATATTCTAACCTTTATATTTTAGAGAACTCTAACCCTCTAGATTTTTTGAAGAAATATGGTGTACCAATGAATGTTCACTGAGACTTTTTGATTTTTCATGCTGTTCTATCTGGAAGTCCCAAGGGTCAGGATCCTTTCACTTTAGAAACACAGGTGTGGTCCCTGAATTGGCCCATTAATAAGGGACAGAAAGCATTCAGGGTAGTTTTTAGCTCAAAAGATTTATCCCTTCCTTCATAATTGTGAGACACAAAGGGATCCCATGTAGTTTAGTTTAGGTAAGAGCCCTTCGAATGCTGTGGGACTTCTGGGGAGGTCCTGTGATTTTACATCCAACTCAAGGCTGGTTGTAATCTGTCTCTGGGGACAGTAGGCATGTGTGTTAGATGTAGTATGATGTTCTATGTATTAGATGTATGAGGGGACCCCAAAAAACCTGGAATTCATTTATAAAAAATTGTATATTCTTACATGTTTAAACTTCAGTCACCTTCAAAGTTCTCTCTGTTTGATTCAATACATTGATCAAGATGCTTTTTCCATTGCACAAACGTTTTTAAACTTGTCAATTTTGATGTCTTTTCGAGTTTCTGCCATTTTTTGTTTTGCCTCTTCCACATCAGCAAAACGTTTCCCTTTGAGGACTTTTTTCACCTGGGAAAACATACAAAAGTTGCTTAGGGTGAGATTGGGTGAATTGGGAGGGTGGGGAACAGGGGGCATGCCAATGCCGTGTGGATAGGTCTGTTTATAAATTCCCCATCATGAAATGGGCAAATGGATTGAGAGAATCTCCAAAAAAAATTCACTGACTCCGAATGCAGCTTCTCACAACAATGCTAGCTCGTACGCTGATGCTGATGGGTTCCTAGAATACTTACCTAGCAGGGGAAGACTTTTCTCTTATTTTGGTGATACTTTCCTTACAGACCATATTAGAAACTGTACTTATATTTTGAAGTTATTTGGTGGCCCTTGTATGTAATCCCAGCACCTTGGGAAACTGAAGTAGGAGGATTGCTTGAGCCCAGGAGTTCGAGACCATCCTAGGCAACAAAGTGAGACCTTGTCTCTGCAAAAAAATAAAAAAAGTAGCAGGGCATGGTGGCATGTGCCTGTTGTACCATGGGAGGCTGAAGCAAGAGGATCATTTGAGTTTCTGGCTATGGTAAGCCATGATCATGCCACTGCACTAGATCTAGCCTGGGTGAGAGAGTGGATGCCGACTCAAAAAAAAGGGGGGGTTCCCCTATTATGTTTCCGCTGACAAAATGGGAATATTGAAATTCTTTTCATTGCTACATGTTATTGTTAAGCCTTATGACTTTTATTTGTTTCCTCACCTCTTTTTCAGGTCCTTATTTATCAAAGCTAACAATCATATTGGATCTCAAAGCTTTATCTGAAAGGATTCACCATTCCCTGTAGGAAGTCTCCTGGCTCCGTCTGTTATTGTTTTGATCCTTAGCAGTGTAATTTCAGTCTGGTTCTTGCTTTTGCCCAGTCTTTTTGTCATTGAGATGAACCATAGTTGTTGGCAGCAGTAGAAATGATCAAGGTCTTTTGACTTATGATATCTTAGAAGATGATTCTGTTTTGCAGTTTTGTGCTTAATGACATGAAGTAGATGACTGGGTAGTTGGCTTAGGGAATACCTAACTTTTTTTTTTCATACTTTTAACAGTGTTTTGCTAAACACTTAATTTCCACATATTTTGCATTTCAGATTGTTGTTAAGTTGTCCTACCCTTGTTCACATTTTGGCAGTTTACAACTTGGATACAGAGAACAGGACTGAGCACTTCAATTCAACATGGCTGGGCTCAGGTGTCCCTAGAATTTCTCAGGTTACTGACCTTGAGCATGTTTAGGAACTGAAGGATTTGGGTTCAGTGTCCTGGAAGGCCTGTTCCAGCCCAGATCCTGGACCATGCCCATCTTTCCTATTCCCTCTGCATCTTGCCATGTACACACCACCACCACATTTTTTGGACAGAGTGTGTGTGTGTGTGTGTGTGTGTGTGTGTGTGTGTGTGTGTGTGTGTGTGTGTGTGTTGTATTGGAGGATGTCTTTTCATACCATGTTAGTCTGGGTGTAAAGAGAATTAGGAGAATTGTGTGGTGTCAGTGCTGGGTCAGTGTTGGTTTTGGCTGGGGAGGAGGAGTCATAGCCGCGTTTTTGGAAGTTATTCCCCCTGAGTTCTGTAGTACATGGTTATCTAAGAGCCGGAGGGCTCTTTGGGTAAGGGCTAGTGTGACTCTGTCTTGCTAGGCTGAAACCCTTCTTCCTTCCTGTGGGCCAAGAAGGTGGACGGAGAGGTGTAGGCTCTTGGTCTACATAGGAAATCAGAGGGAGGGCCTCACTGAGGTACTTTTGAGAAGGAAGACATATCCTGGAATGTTCACTTGTACCTTCTTATTTCTGCCTCTGGGAACAAAGTTTTACCATGAAGTCTAATTTGGGAATTGATTAATAAAAGCATTATGATCCATAGATAGTGCTTCCTAGAGTAGCTAGAGGTCAAGATTAAGTCTTTCTTATTTCAGTATTGATATCTGTTATAATAGTAAGAAAACAATGATTTTGTCTGTATTTATTATTCTAAAATGGAATTGAATACCTGGACATATTTGAACACTTTTTTCCAGAATCCTATGTCTTCAGGTATTTTACCCTTTTGAAATTTGTCCTTTGGCCTTTTATTTTTCTAGTATTTCTTTGATTAGATTATAAGTAACTAACAAATATTACAGTATTTGTTACTATTAATTTCTAAAAATAGCCAAAAATTGTTCTAGTAAAATCTTTGGATCCTATTCTGTTGTTATAAGCAACAATGAAAATTCTGGGAAAATGAAAAATGACATAAAAGTGTAAGGAAGATAAAGAATCGGAGGCTTTATGTTGCCTACAGAAAAATCTGCCCCTGCAAATTGAAACACAGTTCCTCTTATCTGAAACTCCAGAAACCAAAAAGCTATAAAAGTGGGAAGTTTTTTTCCTCAGAATTCACTGGTGGCAAAACCTGACCTGAATTATAATGCTATTGATTGTCTTTAACTCACCAAGTGTGAATTAGTGGAGTTTAGAAGTGATGCATTTGTTTATAGAATGTTGTACCACTGGGGTCCTTTTGTAGCATGATATATATGTGTCTTATGTGTCACATTTCCTTACTGAAATCTGATTACAAATTCCAAAGTAGATCCAGGCTGAAATAATTCAGATAAGGAATTGTGCACCTATATATGTATATAATTAATTCTTATAGAACGCTAGTGATAAGAGACTTGTGGAAAAGATGCTCTTGGCTCTCAGAGAATGAAAGGATTGATTTAGTCAACAAATATTTGAGTATTTGACTATGTTCTGAGTCCTCTGCTAGGTTGGAGACTATATATATGGATAGAAAAGATGTCTTCTTTTAATCCATGGGAATAACCATTAGAGGCGGTGTGTCAGGAAGGTTGAAGTACTGTAGTTGAGGAAACAGTTTATGGTATTGCAGAGTAAATGGAAGGAAGACCTAAATTAAGGTAATGGTAATAAGAGAGAGGAGAGGGCCTATGTGGATCTCTTGCTAAGATAGAGTTGACTGACTTGGCTATTGCTATATCTGAAAAACAAGAGGAACAGGACAGGAGGGTTTTGAACCTGTGTGCTTGAGGAGGTTGGCTCTATTATTAGAAATGTGACACAGGGAAGAAGAGAAAGGTTTGGGAGAGTATATGATGAGCTGTGGTGTCAGCACTGTACCTGAGCAAGTTCTGGACTAGATTGTAGGGACTGTGGGGCTGGAACTTAAGGGTCAGTTCACAGGCGGAGGCAGGGAGTTGGAAGCCATAGTTGAGGAATTAATAGTTGGAACTGAAAACAGTAGCCTCGCCACCTTGCTTCACGGTGTTCAGAAAGAAAATGGAAGGGAGATTTTTGTTGATCCTGAAGGATTATCTGCTGTTTCTGTTCACTTTATGGAATAATGGCTCTAGTATTTCTATTTGTCTATAAACAAAATGAGCATCTTAGAATTTGACCCATAGACTTTAAACATGCAATTTATTATAACTCCAGGTACAGATACAATCCTCTGCTTCCAAATAGGAATCTCGTGTGTGTGTGTGTGTGTGTGTGTGTGTGTGTGTTTCTGATAGCTATAAAATAACCATACTACTGAAACTTTTCACAAAGATTTATTCCCATGTGCTAAATACAGTATTGCTGAGCAAAATCTGGTTTGTTTTCCTTAGGATGATAGGTTTAAGATGGTTGGCACCGAGCAATTTGGTTGTTTTCCTCCTACATTTTAATTTGATTTCCTTTCACATATTTGTAATCTTTTCCATTATAGGAATATAAGTGGAATTTACATTTAGATAGCAAGATTTTACTAATACTATGTAGTTTTGTTTGAATAATGTTTGTTAAGTAATAAGGTGAGCTGGGTTTTTTAAAAGATGCACTGAAATTAATGTGTAGAGCTGAGTCTACATATCTGAACTAAGTCCAGGTTTCCATTATGTACTATATGACAATGACTGGATGAAGATTTTCTTTGAATGTTAGAGGTCATCTGTTTTGAATCTTAGAAATTTGCCACAATATGGAAAAATGTATAGAGCTTTGGGAACTGGCATTATTTTGTACCAGAATACATTCATCTGTGAGGATACTAGGTGATCATTAGAACCTATGAGCTTCTGGGTTGGTGCTTATCTTCCAGCGGTCAAACCAGATCACCCTTTAGGGCTCTCAACTTGGATGTAAACTAAATCCTAAGGGTGTTGGTTCCAAATTTTGGGTTGGGATCTAAATGAACATCTCATGCATTTAATGAAAAGTCTTGAAAGATGACCTTTGAAAAGAAATATGCTCTCCATCAGAGATGGGGACCTGTTTGTTGGAGAGGTGTCTGCTTCAGAGTCACACTCTATTCCCTTAGCAAGAGTACCTGCTTCCCCACTTACCATCCGTAGCTCCCAACTGCCTGCCCGTGTGCATCTATTCTTCAAAAGTACATACAAAATAGTACCTTTTAAAGTCACTTAGAACAATTCTGGCTTTCCATCTTCTGTATGTGTTATTCAACTGGTA
>NW_007248415.1:48102-61120 GCF_000164805.1 Carlito syrichta
TCACACCTGTAGTTCCAGCTATTTGGAAGGCTGAGGCGGAAGGATCGCCGGAGCCCAGCAGGTCGAGGCTGTGGTGGCCGGGAGCGGCCACTGCACTCAGTCTGGGTGACAGAGTGAGACTCCAACTCAAAAAAAAAAAAAAAAAAGAATTTCAGAATACAGAAAAATTACAAAAATAACAGAGAGAATGTATGTCTGTCCTTTATTCAGCTTCCCCAGATTGCTACAATTTTTATCCCATTTTCTTTATTATTTTCTTTTCATCTTACATGTATTTTTTTTCTGAAACATTTGAGAATAATTTGTAAATATGATGTCTCTTTATCCCTAAAAGAAAAGGCTATTCTTCTAGCATTTTCTAAGAACAAAGACATTGTCTTATATATTCACAAAATAGTTCTCAGTATCAGGAAATTTACATTGATATGGTACTATTATCTAATCTACATACCTTATAGTTATTTCACCAGTTATCCCAATAATGTTCTTTTCAGCAAAATAATAATAATAATAACAATAGTAATAACAAAATTGAAGAAAGAACTATCAGAGTCCAATCCGGTATCATATATTGCATTTAATTGTTGGGTCTCTTTAGTCTGCTTTAATCTGGATGAGTTCTTCAGTCTGTTTTTCATGACCTTGACATATTTGAAGACTGGAGGCAAGTTATTTTGTAGAACATTTTTTTTTGTATTTGTTAGGTTTTTTTTCCATTAGATTTTGTTTATGCATTCTGGGCAGGAATAACACAAAAGTATTGTGTTCTTTGTGTGATTTTTAAAATAGTCTTCATTTTAACCTGTTTTTTTTTTGTTATTATCATTATATTTTGTTTTATTTTTGTTAGAGATGCTTCTTTCATATGCTTTTCTAATCATCCATTTAACAAATAGTTCCTAAGTATTTTCTCTCTAAGAAAGTATAGGAGATACAAAGACCAGCAATGTCTGTGTCAGGAAAGACCTTCTAATCTTAAGAGAAGGTAACATAAATGAAAACCGCTCCTTTTTCCTTTAGTAGCCCTTTGTGATTTATAAGATGTATATCCCAGGACCTTCACAGATCCTCAAGTTTTCAAATGCCATAGTCTCAGCTGTTACTTCATCGCTTCCCTGTTATAACTGAAATAACTTTCCCCAGTATAACTTTCCCAGTATAACTGAAATTGATAGGGACTCTTTCAAAGACTTGATGATTATATACATATGGAACTAAAAATCATCAGTAAAACATTTAATATAAATTTTGCCTCTAAAAGAAAATGAATACAGACGATTTCTTTATTTGTACAATAAGATTAACTGTGTCCTTACAGGTGACGGTAAACTCAGGGTGTTGGTGGTAGATGATTCTCCCATGTGAAACATGTTGCTGACCATGAGCTGAGCCACTGCAGAATTGGAAGTTCTGCTCCTTTATGCCAGATTTCTGTATTCTTGTATTTTTGTATCCTGTATTTTCTTAAATGAAACATAATGTGTAATCTATAGATTGAATAAGTTTAGAATAAGGACCACACTAAATTGAAAACTATAAAAATGTCTGTATTTTGGTTGGTCTATTTAACCTCATATTGTGAAGACAAAATGATACACATTGGTTTCTTCCTATTTTTCCCAGCTATTGACCTGAAAAATGATTCTGGAAAAGTATACCAAGGCCCTGCAAAAGGTTCTGCTGATACAACCATCATACTTTCAGATGAAGATTTCATGGAAGTAGTCCTGGGCAAACTTGACCCTCAGAAGGTATTATTTTCAAGATGTTCATTTATTCATTATTGCTTTCTGTTTGACAATTGCAGATTTTGAGCTCACTCCCAAATTATGATTTATAAGACAGATTCCTTACAACTCCAAAGAAGACTCAGTCAGTACTGATATTCTGCTTGACAGATCTTTTTTTTTTCTAATGGAGTTTCAGCTGCCGCTTCTAAAAACTGAATTTTCAGGTGAAATTCCTCTTCAGCAACAATAAAATAATATAAAACCTACACCTAGACTTTTTAATATATTGTTATTTGTTCAAAGGTGAAAAACCATATAATATTAATAGATATTACATAAAATTAGACATTCGTTCCCAATATATAATATTAGGAACTCATTGAAAATTGGAAATAGAAGGGTATTTTAACATAACAGCCAGTGTCTTACTCAAGATGAAGCTTAGAGGCATGGCACTCCTAGGACAAAACAAATGCCATTTCTTACGTAGTTAGGTCCAGATAAGAGTAGTTTTTTGTTTTGTGTTCAACTGATTTTATTGTATTTCTCTCCAAAATTTAAACAATTCCACAGTGTCCTTGTGAGTTGGCTGTGATGCCTGGTACACAACAGTGCACAGATTGGAAGCTGAGGTGATATGGAAGTATATAGCTAAGAACCTAATAAGACATAAGAAAACAGGAAGAAAGATTAGGCATAACATTTTTTTGCTCAGTAAGAACCATCAAATGTTGGTGTATTTACTTAAGTAATTAGGTGTTCTTACTTTAGGTTGTAAGTCCTGACGCTCAGACTTTCATACCTGGCATGCTCTTCTGAATTCTGACTCCTTCCCTGCAAGAGTTGCAGACTATATTTCTGTAACTGCACAGAAAAGGCAGTATTAGTTTCCAAATTCCATTCTCCTATTTGAATGCCTAGCATTTGATCCTGATTGAGTGAGTTCTCCCTTGTTATTTCTGGTATTAAAAGTTTTTGCGTTTCCACAATTTGATGAGGATTTGCTTCTGAGATTAAATTGCTGCTAGTTAACAAGCAGGAGGCATTGCCAAGGAAAGAACCCATGAGTTTAAGTCCTGGTTCTACCTCTGACTAGCTCTGTGGCCCTCAGCAGATTATTTAAGCTCTCTGCACTTCAGTTTCTCATCTGTCAGCTGAGGTAAGAACTGCTGATCTGCTCACTTCGGGTTGATGGCTAGGATTCTTATGAGAGGTTAAATACATAGAGCTGCCTTTTAATGCTAAGTATATATGGATATTACTATTTTTTTTAGTTATCTAAAAATATAGGGACTTCTAAAAACTTCATATTTCATATAAGCTGCAAAAACTATGATTTATTATTTTTATTTTACTGATAGGGGATTTGTATTGAGGGAGAACTTAAGCAACTTGTACAAGTTTCTGTGTCAGTTTAGATACAGAGTTGGTATGGGAACTCTCAGTCTTTGAACATGTCAGCCTTCCGCTTGGTAATAATGATGAGCTTAATATTCTCTTAGCACATGTCAAACACTAAGTTCAGTACTGTATACATTATTTCAGTTAACTTGCACAGCAGCTTTTTGCTATTTTGATACTGTTACCATGCTTTTATAGATGAGGGGACTGGAGCCCAGAGAGGTTTAGTAATTTGCCCAAGTTCATCTTTGTAGTAAGTGGCGGAGCCTAGATTTTGACCCAGACATTCTGATCCTTTAGCTGGGATGTATTCACCACTGTTATACTCTGTTCTTTTGTCATTATATGGTTTTATATTTCATGAAGATGTGATAAATATAATCTGCTTTAAAGCTTCTAAATTGAACATTTTTATTGTTAGGAATACAGTATAGCCTCTTAGTAATATGATTTCAGAACGTAAAGTCAGAAGTGTAGGTTGAAACAGAACTCTCAGGTCTGTCAGTTAAGGTAAATTATTCTGTGGTTTTCTAAGATACACAGGCATTGTCTTTTTTTCCTCTTCTTAGATATCTAAAAATATATGTGCTATCCATAGTCATTAAGTTATCATTGTTAGATAAAAGTTGCCTTTGTTGTCCAGAATTATTAACTCAGTTGCATTCAGCCTGAGCAATCAATCAACTTTTTAAAAAAGAAATAAAATGTAACATGGTAAGGGTTGGCACTTGTTTCCTCTCTTCTCCTTTCCAGGCATTCTTCAGTGGCCGACTGAAGGCCAGAGGCAACATCATGCTGAGCCAGAAGCTTCAGATGATCCTTAAAGACTACGCCAAGCTCTGAAGGGCACACTGCACTGCTAATAAAAATAGAATAATTAAATACTGTCTCCACCCGCAGATATGCTTGATTAGTCTGCGGAAGTGATCAAAACTAAGATGCCAGGAAAATTGCTTAACATTTTCAGATTTCAGATACATTTTCAGATTTTCATTTTCTACTAATTTTTCATGTCTCGTTATTTTTACAAATTATATATAAACTATGTCTCGTTATTTTTACAAATTATATATAAACTAGCACATAGTTATTGTTCTGCTCTTAGATCTATATCTTCATAATAAAAAATTTCACCCAAGTCCAGTTTCTTTAGCATTTGGGATAGCATTTATAAGTTGAAAGGAAAATTAAATGAATAAAAACCACTTTCATACCTTTTACACTTTGTTTCTTTATTTTCTGTTTCTGAATTTGTTGGTACCCCAGTTTGTTTTGTTTTGTTTTGTTTTTGAATCAGAGTCTCACTCTGTCACCCAGGCCAGAGTGCAGTGGCACACTCACGGCCACCCCAGCATCGACCCGCTAAACTCAGGTGATCCGTCTACCTCAGCCTTCCAAGTAGCCGGAACTACAGGCACATGCTACCATGCCCAGCTAAATTTTTGATATTTTGTAGAGACAAGGTTTCATCAAGTTGCCCAAGCTCGTCTCGAAACCCTGAGCTCAGGCAATCCTCTCACCTCAGCCTCCCAAAGTGCTGAGATTACAGGCTTGAGCTACCATGCCCAACTGATACCCTTGTTTTAACATGAATTTTCATATATGTGCTCATTTTTCAAACTTTGCTATAATAGTATTCTGCTTTAAAGCAAGAGAAAAAGTCTGTGTGCATAAATAGTTTTCTTCCTCTTTGCCTTTGCTGGAAATTCTTTACTTTCATGTAATGTTTGTAAATATACTAAGTATAGCTTTCTTACACAATCAGTCTTAAATCATAAAGATGGTCACATTAAGTACTATGACAGCATTATTTTTCCTGACATTTAGCTCCAGTAAAGTATACTAGGAAATGGCCTTTTGATGATTGACTGCAAAGATTGAGTGACAAGTGAGATGTTAAGGTCAGGGATGGAGTAGATCTCCGTCATGTGGCACAACTTAGGAAAACAAGTGTGGGTGGTTATCACAGTTTGAGGTGCCTGGGATGCAGACTTTGAGATGGAGACTCATGGGCAGGAAGTAAATTTGGGAGTGCTCTTGGGATCAACACCTGTCAGGCAGGCGAAGGAAACGGCTGGACAGAGGGAGATGTTAGGCTATGGTGCGGTTTCCACAAGGCCTCAGCTAGACTTTTGGGAAGCTCTGAAGGTGAGATGGCCCTTCAGAATTGTCCTGAGGCAACTAGCCATTGGTTATGACCTGCCCTGCAAAGGGACCATGACCTTGGGCAAAGCAGCAGAGCAATTCCTGGAGTAGGCTTATACGTAGTCAGCTGATAATTTCCCCAGCAGCTGGGGTTCAGAATTCCTTCAATCCTGAGTGGGGTTCTGGGAAGCATAGCACAGCACAGCACTTTACTTCAGAAAACAAGAATGTAGATCGAAGGAACTTGAGTTTTAGAATCAGGGAAGAAAGTCTCAGAAATCTGGAATTGTAATACTTACAGCAGTGATGGAACGTGGTAGAGGACGTCAGTGTGTTATTGTTGATTAAATGAATGAGCAGGATAAGTAGAAGACAATTTAAAAAGTTACGCTTTTAGCAGTTATACCTTTGTCTCATGAACTCTGTGTGATATTTTAAAGTTAACTTAATTCAGAATGATCCATTGTTGTCAATTAAATTTCTTAAAAAGTAACAATCTTTTAATGTTGGGTTTTTATTGAACTAAGTGGTGGTTACTCCTGTTAAGCTTAGAAAAACTTAGTGTCCAAATAGAAACAGCATATTAAAATAAATGCCACCCTATATTAGTGAAAGTGTTGATGTTGATTATATGCCCTAGATACTTAAAACTTACATTAAGGAAGTTATGTTTTAATAATTTTACTTACCCATCTCTATCAATATTAAAGATCAGAGAGTTACTTAATCCAGATTTGGCAACTTCTTATTAAGTCATACTCCTTAACATTTTTGTAATATTTAATTGTTGAATGCTCCATCCTCCTTAATTTACTTCTTAACTTCCAATGAGAAATATATTCACTTCTTAATGGACCTGTTAATCTGACTTCTAATTTTCTCTTGTTGACCAATGAAGTTCCAGTTTTTACTGGGAACTTGTTTACTTGGGCTCTTTCCCTGACCATATACCAAATTCCAGACTCCTAGAGGGAAAGTGGGTGTTCAGCATAAACCACATTGTTTGTACAGTTTGGCCACCCAGCTAGGGAATGGTGGGAACCTTTCTGAAATCTGAATTTCCAAATGCCAGCCAAGGGTCAACCTCAGAAGTGCGTCTCTCAAGACAGCTGTCTCAACGTCAGCTTTCCTAACTCCTCTATGCTGATAGGATCGGCTCCTCCCAAACCACATGGCCTAAGAGCCAGTCAGGTATAATAGCAAAAGGTCATTTTCAGTACTATGAAACCAAATCACAAATGTCCATCCAGGCTGTTTGACTCATATTGCTTTTTAACTTTATTGCCTCCTAAACTATATATCCTTAAGCCTTCCAAGTGTCACCTGTGTTAAGCTGTTTTCAACCAACACTGGTAGAACAATCACTGACTTCTCACAGACCTTTGTATATTTTAAAGCAAACAATCTGAGAAAACTGCTTTTTCATATTGGAGAGATATTTTTGACTAATACTACCACAACGTTTTAGCTTTGTCCTTTATGTCAACAAACAGAACAGCAAAACTGTAAATGATAATCCAGTTCCACTGAGAAATTCTGAAATTGAGAAACCTCAAAAGCTGACAGTTATGGAAAGTGATTTTCTGAAGAGCATTTTGGGTCAATGTGGACTAAGGTAGTTATGAGGGGAGATAAGAGAAAATAACCTATTTTAAAACCCTTACATAGGCAAAATAGAAAAATTGCAAGCCTTAGCTAAAAATGAATCTAGATTTATATTACATGTAAAGTAGTATAATTAAGTGATATCTAGACATCAGAATTAACTTAGCTTCTTTAAAAAAGATACCCGAGTTGATAAAATGTTGAGGTACTAAAACTCAAAATTTATTTGTTGATAGCCTCATCCAGAGTTAAGCTTGGTTATATAACTTTTGAGCCTATAGCTGACAAGAGTTGGAAAACAGACAAGTAGGGAGAACCATGTGTTGCTGCAGGGAGCATTGACTGGGGGAAGTTTTTGAAGGCAACATGGAAGAAGTCATAAAATTAAACCAGAAAACAGACTAAAAAGTATCACCAATGTCATTTGAAGTGAAGGTGAACAGTTTTATATACTTTACTCTCTTTATGACACAAAAATGTCAGTAAAGAACAGAGAAGTTAAGTTGGGCTGGCAAACATTTTCTGTAAAGGGCCAGATAGCACATCTTCTAGGCTTTGTGGGAGAATATATATATTTATCATAACAACTGTAAAATTGTAAAAGCCATTCTTAGTTTGCTAGCTGAACAAAAGCAGACTGGAAACTGGATTTGGCCAAACAGCCTGGACAAGGGCCAGGGTTGAGAGCCACTGGTTTAGAAAACAAAATTTTAGGGTTGGGCACGGTGGCTCACACCTGTAATCCCAGTGCTTTGGCAGACGAGCCAATCACTTGAGGCCAGAAGTTAATGGGCAACCTAGTGAGACCTGGTTTCTGCAAAAATTAAGAAAACTTAGACCTTCCTGGTGGTGTATACCTGTAGTCTCAGTTATAAGGGAGGCTGATGCAGGGGTATCATTGAGCCTGGGGGAGCTATGATCATGCAATTGCACTCCAGCCTGGGCAAAACAAAGCTCTGTATCAGAAAGAAAAGAAAAGAAAATTAAGCTGTCATCTTATCTGCTTTAAACAAAATATTAAACAAAATAATTATTAGTGCCTTTTAGAAAGGCGTTATCAATAATGAATGGCAAGAGACAGAGAAGGGCCATGAAATAAATACTTGAAAAAGTTGCTTATTCATATTTTGCTTGTTAATAGAGCTTTGTTTTTGCCATTTTACTTAAATACGTACACAAAATTTTTACTATGAGAAAATAGCTATTTTAATTCATTTTGGTTATCATTTAACTTGTCTTTTCTTATACTTTCTGTCTTTTTAGCATTCTAACTCATTCTTTAACTAAATAAAATAATTAGTCTTTAAACTAAATAAAGTATATTAATAAAACAATTATTGGCATGTAATTTTTTGAAATTCTTGTCAAGATGTTGGAACTACCATGCACACAATTCATCCCATTTCTCACATTTATTTATTTGTTTATTTATTTATTTATTTTGAGTCAGGGTGTCAATCTGTCACCCAGGCTGGAGTGCAGTGGAATGATCGTGGCTCACAGCAGCCTCAGTCTCCTGGGCTCAGGCGATCCATCCATCTCAGCCTCCTGAGGACCTGGGACTACAGGTGTGTACCACTACACCAAACTGAATTTTTTATTTTTTGTACAGCCACGGTCTTGCAATGTTGCCTAGGTTGGTTTTAAACACCTGGGTTCAAGCATTTCTCCTACTTTGGCTTCCCTATATTCTAGGATTACAGGTGTGAGCCACCACACCCAGCCTGAGTTTTAAATATTAAAAATCAGATTTATTAATAAGATGATCCAATTTTTTAAAGGGGCAAGAGATTTGGATACTTCATAAATGAAGATTTACCAATGGCCAATAAACACATAGAAAAATACTCACAGCATTAGTAGTCTCGGAAATAAAAATTAAAACCACAACAAGATTCCATTGCATACCAACCAGAAGAGCTGACAATGCCAACTCTTTTTTATTTTATTTTATTGAGTTGTAGGGTACATGTGAGGATTTGCTACGTACATACATTGCCTGCAGTTGAGGTTTGCGCTTCTAGTGAGCCCTCTTTCCCCTTGGTGTAGTCAACCTGGTACCCAGTGTGTGGTTGTGTGCCCCTTATCTCTCCTTCTCTCCCTCTTTTACCAGCGTCCAGTGTCTGTTGACACTTTTGTGCTCATGGGTCCAGTTATCAGGACCCACTCATCAGTGGGTTTTTAAAAATTTATATGTTTTTTATTTTAATAGCTTTGGGGGGTACAAATAAAATATTCAGTTTTTTATTTCTGTGCTGGTTCACTTAGAATGATGGTCTTCAGCTGCATCCATATTGCTACAAAGGACATGATTTTGTTCTTCTTTATGACTTTGTAGTATTCCATCATGTATATGCACCACGTTTTCTTATCCAATCCATTTTCGATGGGCATCTGGGTTGGTTCCATGCTTTTGCTATTGTGAATAGTGCTATAATGAACTTACATGTGCAGGTATCTTTTTGGTAGAGCAATTTATGTTCCTCTGGATATAATCCCAGTAGTGAGATTGCTGGATTGTGTGGTAGCTCAATTTTTAGTTCTTTGAGAAAACATCACACTGCTTTCCATAAAGGTTGAACTAGCTTACATTCTCACCAACAGTGTAGAAGTGTTCCCTTTTCTTCACAGCCTCACCAACATCTGCTGTTTTTTGTCTTAATGATAGCCATCCTTACCGGTGTGAGGTGGTATCTTATTGTAGTTTTGATTTGGACAATGCCAAGTCTTGATAAGCATGTGGATCAACTGGAACTCAGATATAGGTAGGAGTGTAAAATGTACAATTGCCTTAAGAAAAGTTATTGTGGCTTTTGAAATAAGACTAGTATATACCTACCCTATGCTAAATTCAGTCATTTACTCACCTATTTACTTGATAAATGAAAACAAAAAAGCTTATCCAAAAATTTTCATAGTAGATTTATTTATAATAACTAAATGTTCATCCATTAGGGAATGGATAAACAGACTGTGATATATGAAACAATGGGATTCTACTCAGCCATTTAAGATATGAATTAACTTTACATTAAGCAACATGATTGAGTTTCAGAAATATGCTGAGGGAAAGAAGAATAAATGACATTCTAGAATAGGAAAATAAATGGTGGAAAAATTCAGAACAGTGGTTGCTTTGAAAGAGGCAGGTTGGGTTGAGTGGAAAGGGCCATGTAGGAACTCTGAAAGTTACATCCTAGGTCTTGACAGGGGTTGTGTTATCAGGTAGATGCATTAGTCAAAGCACATTGAATTCCACTCTGAAAATGTGTACATTTGATTGTATATAAATTTTTTCTTAAAAGAAAGAACCATAAAAAAATATTGAACTCTAATTCATGACATGCATGCTGGAGCATGAAAGGATAAAGTGCACCGATGTCTACAATTTACTTTGAAATACATAAAAAATAAGAGGGTGAAATAGGAGATAGGTGAACAGATGTATGATAGAGCAAATAGAGTACAATGTTAATTATTATTCAGGAGGTGAGTATATTCAGGAGGTGAGTATATAGGTACTTATGTAAAATTCTTTCAAGTTTACTGCATTTCCAAACATTTTTGCAATGTAAATGTCAGGAAAAATACCATAGTTAGATTTAAAAAAAAGGAAATCCAACCATATGCTACATGATAAGATATGTCTAAAGCACAAGGACAGAGAAAGATTAAAAGCAAAGAAATGAAAAAAGACATATCAGGCAAATGCTAACAGCAGCAACAACAACAACA
Source organism: Carlito syrichta (assembly GCF_000164805.1). Lineage (NCBI taxonomy): Eukaryota > Metazoa > Chordata > Mammalia > Primates > Tarsiidae > Carlito > Carlito syrichta. The sequence goes on from NW_007248415.1 coordinate 58,719, forward strand.
AGAAAGACTGTAGACAATTTTAACAGATGATCCTAGAATGAGTAGAATTTAAGGCAAAAACCATTTATAGAGATGTCATAGTAAAAGGGTGTGTCTTAGTCCATCTTATGTTGCCTATGATAGAATATCTGAAATTGGGTAATTGATAAAGGAAATATATTTATTTCTTACAGTTATGGAGGCTGAGAAGTCCAAGGTCATGGAGTCACATCTGGGTGAGGACTGATGGGGACTCTGCAGAGCCCTGAGGAGGTGCAGGGCATCGCGCGGCAAGGGGCTGAGTGTACCAGTACATTAAGCAAGTGCTACTTATGGTTCAGTATTAGAAACTCAATTAATGTAATTAATCACATTAACAGATCAAAGGAGAAAAGATTATGTTATCTCCATAGATTCTGAAAAGGCACTTGAAATTCAGCAACATTTCCAGATAAAGATATTTAAAGTAATAGGAACAAATGGATACTTCTTTAGCAATTGCTCTATCATCTCTTAATAGTGAAACACAAAGAGAATTCCCATCATAGACAAGAAGATAGGTCCACTATCACCACGACTATTTAACATTGTCTCGGTGGTCCTAGTGGATACAAGTGGGAAAAAGAAAGAAACAAGATATATACATAGAGGTAGGTGTACCACAGTCAGAGTTGGGGCTGAACTGAGTGAAACAAGAAGACTGGACAAACCAGAGGCAGGGATAGTGTTCAGGGACCCTAAGGCACTGATTTAGGAACTCTACCTCCGTGAGGTTGTGTCCTTCCCGAGAGAAGTTTGTAAACATTCCCTTACACGATGTTGTGAGGAGCATAAAAGGGCAATAGAATGGCCACAAAGTGGTCGTTTTCTCAGATGAACATTTTCAGGACCCTTCCTGTGTTGACCCTTTCCTTAGATGGATATGGTGTTGTCTTAATCTGTTTGCTTTGCTATAAAGGAATACCTGAGACTGGGTACTTTATAAAGGAAAGAGGTATCTTTGGCTCGTGGTACAAGAGGGATGGAACCAGCATCTGCTTCTGGTAAGGGCTTCAGGAGGCTTCCACTCATGGGGAGGAAAGGGGGAGCTGGCGTGTACAAATCACAAGACGAGAGAGGAAGAAAGAGAGGGAGAAGGTGGTGCCATGTTCTTTTTTAACAACCTGAAGGAGACAAGGACATAAGCTGACAAGGTCCTTATGTCCTAAAGCACACAAGCTTGACAAGGTCCTTGTGTTCCTGGCCTGGCTCCAACAAGAGCTTGACCAGCACTTCCTTCTTTGATGTTTGCACCTGAGAATGTTGATTTACTAGAAATCGTTAGTGTGACCTCTAGTCTGCGTAGTCCAGATGTGGCCTGCCTTGATCATAACTTTACTTATTAGAGTTTTTAGAAAACACAAATGTTAGTGGTTTTACTTGAAATCATTAATAACCTGGACGTTAGTCCTATGGTAATCTTGCTGAGAAAGTCGCAAACATTAACCTATTTCCTGTTGTTGCTAGCATTAAGATATTTCCTGTTTATGTAGTTTGGCCCTGTATAAGGGGCATGCTGTAAGAACAAAATGGCTCTCACCTATTCAGGAGAGAGTCCTCCCAATCCTGCTGTTCTTTGTCTTTCTTTGCTCATTCCCTCCCCCCAGCTCCGGAGGCTGAAACTCCACAACAACCAGTTCTCACAGGGGCTAACAGAGCTAGAACCCACACATTACTGAGAGGATGGCTCCAAGCCATTCATTTTCAACATGAGGTTTTTGTGGGCAAACATCCAAACTATAGCAGGGAGCTATAGGCTGGGAAGAGGCCCACCAGTTACCTGCATCTTTCTTGTTCTGTGTGGACACTCTGATCTTGATTATTATAATTATTTCTATCTAATTGAATGATAAATATTCCAATTTCACAGTAGAGATTGGCAATGAAGAAATGGCAAATTTTAATTTATTGACAAAAATTAGAAAAAACATTCCAGAGATGTATAGTATGATATAGTCCATGTAGAATTTTAAAAATTTTTATGGCTATATCTACATCTAATAAAGGGACAAAGCATAGACTAAAGAGGCTCTGTAGCTACTTCCTAGGAGGAGTTGCTTCTGGTGAGTTGAGACTGCAGAAGATATCAGAGATGATTTCAGTTTATCTGTAAAGTTTTACTTTCTTCACCTAAAATTTGTTCATTAGTTTAACTTCTTTGCTATGATTTCATTCCTTTTTTTTTTTTTTGAGTTGGAGTCTCACTCTGTCGCCCAGATTGGAGTGCGGAAGGAACACATAGGCTAGGCTGGCCCAATTAGTGCTTCCCATTGCCATGGCCTCAGAGATTGGGCAAATGACCCAATGAGAATCAATCTGGGATTTTGCTGGAACTATGGAATACAGGGGTATTCTTGCTGGAGTGGCTTAGCTGGTTCAGATAA
>NW_007248415.1:61140-93355 GCF_000164805.1 Carlito syrichta
TTTGATTTATTGTAGAGATGAGGTCTTGCTGCCCAGGCGGGTCTCGAACTCACGGGCTCAGGCAATCCACTCACCTCAGCCTCCCAAAGGTGCGGGATTACAGGCTGAGCCACCGAACCCAGCTATGATTTCATTCCTTACTTTCCACTTTGGAGTTTTTATTCCTGTTTCACTTAGAATTTTAATCCCTCTGTGTCATATAGACCTAATCCTTCTCTGTCACAATTTTATTTTTATTTATTTTTTTAGTCAGGGTCTCACTCTGTCACCCAGGCTGGACTGCAGTGTCATGATCCCGGCTCACTGGACTGAAGGGATCCACATTCCTCAGTTCCTGAGTAAGTAGGACTACAGGTGTATGCCACTGTGCCCAGTTAATTGTGTTTTTTGTTTCTTGTTTTTTGTTTTGTAGAGACGAGGTCTTTATATTGCCCGGGCTGGTCTTGAACTCCTAGGCTCAAGTGATCCTTTCGCCTCAGCCTCCCAAAGTGTTGGAACTACAAGTGTGAGCCACCACACCCAGCCTCATAATCATCTTATTCTTTTCACTTCACTATCTATTAACTTAATAATGATCAGCAGGGAAAATACCCAAAAGGTAAGTAAAATTAGGAAGAGGCTACACCTCCAAGGACAGTTGAAAGCTGTTTCTTTTTTTCTGTTCCAGCTACTTCTCTGTTTCTCCAAATCCTTTTCCTCCCATAATTTTTCTATTTGGCCTTTTGTAAAGTTGATTGTATGAATTGGATCATTCTTATCATACCCAACTAAATCTGAGCCAGACCAGAGAGCTAAAGCACTCAAGCTACATAGAACCTACTCCAAGAATTGAATTTTCCATAAGCCCAGCTGGTGAAACAGCTGTAGCCGAAGATTGGTTTTGCCTAGTAGCTGCTGAAGCTACCTGCCGGCCATGACTACTTTTACTGACTGCCACCACTCACCAATAAGAGCTTGCCAGCTTTCAAAAACTTCTCCAGTGCCTATGAGCTTTCTTTCAAAATAATACACACCACATACCATTTCTCCTTCTAATAAAACTCCCAACTTCACTTTGTTCTTTAGACATATTGAAGATGGCCTGATCTGTGTGCCTTGAATTGCAGTTTTGTGATTCGCAAATAAAATGTTAAATTTAGGGATTCATCTCTATATTTTAATTTTGGCTATGACACTCTTAAAAAACAAAACAAAACAGGATCTCCAGGGCAATAGTAGTTATTTCTTTTTATTATATATATCACTTCTAAGATGCCCATTCTTTTTCACATTCTAATATCTCAGAAATTAGTTTGCATATTACAATTGATATTTCTTAGATGCAATGAGCTATGGTGGAAGGTGGCCTTGTACAACAGAGTAATTACTGCTCCTTCTGTACATTGATGACTCCAAGTTTCCAACTCCAGCCAAAACTCTCTCTTGATCTCTACCCCCTACACTACAATTCCCCGAGATGCCTCAGGTGCTTCCAAACCAAAACACATCCACAACCGAATGCACACTTTTTTCTTTCCCAACCAGAGTTGCTTGTAGGCCATGGGGCACTCTTTTGTGTTAGAAAGAGATATACTCCCCGACCCCCATCCCTGCCTGCAGGTGGATAATGCCTTGTGAAAATTAGAAAAGACTCTCTACTCTCATTCACAGCCATGCAGTTAAAACTGCATAGCACCTGCCGTGACCTTGCTCTTATCAGCCCACCCTTATGAATCCCCTGTGTCGTAAGTGGCCCTGACATCCACTCCATTTTCCAATCAGCAGCTCAAGTATCATCATCTTCGCCTTTCATCCCCATTGCCATTCACGAACCACTACACTCTGTAATAAGAAGCACTGTTGTAGACATTGCTCTTCTTCTGAATGTTCTTAGATTAGAACTTCGAGGAGTGAGAACTACTAGGTCTGAGGGTCTGAACCACTTTATGGCATTCCTTTATAGCCACAAGGTCCCATCTGTGCTTATCCCATGTTGGAAGATGAGGAAAGGAGTCTGAGTGTATATTTATAAATGGCAAATTTTGTCATAAAATAGAAGTGAAAATCTATTCAAGTCAATGCCTATTGACTATAGATAGCCATTCTTTAATTCTTAGTGTTATGACATTTTGGGTCATCAAGCAAGAAAAAGCAACTGAGGCAATAAGACTTAAATCTCTGAGTCAAATGAGGTGACTGCAAAAGTGACTTAGACAAGGCACATGCACACAACTTCTGTGTGCAGATCACAGACCAGAAAGAGGCTCCTGCTTGCTTCTGACTGGGAGTGGACACTAATGGAATATGCTGTCCTGCTCACAGAATACAAGTATTCCATAAGGAGATGGGTAGTTCTGTGTGTTTTAATGACTTGAATCTTCGGCACTTTTGGAGGTGGGGCTCAGTGGCAACCAAACCTCAGGCCAAAGTGAGTCACCTCTTTTGCTCATGTCTCTTGGGAGGACACCTAGACAGTGGGGACATTTTATCTTGGAGTGCAGATTGGGATATTAGAGAGAGGTATGATTGGTACCACTACTTTCTGGCCCACTGCACACTACCAAAAGACCACTCTTCAGGAGTTCAAAACCAGCTTGTACCCATCTCTGTACAAAATAAAAATCAGCCTGGCATGGTGGCATGCACCTGTAATCCCAGATAGTTGGTAGGCTGAGGCGGGAGGATCACTTCAGTCCAGGAGTTCAAGGATAGAGTCAGCTATGGTCACACCGCTGCACTCCAGCCTGAGTGACACAGGGAGAACATGAAAGAAAGAAAGAAAAAAGAAAGAAAGAGAAAGAAAGAAAGAAAGGAAGGAAGGAAGGAAGGAAAGAAAGAAAGAAAGAAGGAAAGGCAGGTTAGGACAGATTGAAACAAACCATTTTCCCTCATGCTTTCCCTTTAATTAGGGGCTATTCCAGAAATATGTATTCCATAGAACCATATTGACTCTCAAGTAGCAGTTTCCAAGATCACCAATGGATTGTATTTATTGAACAAGTATTTATTGAAATAATGTGTACTGGGCTTTAGAGATTTAGAAATAAATGAGGAAGAGTGAATATCTGATTTTAAGCAGCTGATTGCATTGAATGAGTGGATCCAATTTTATTGTTACTTCTTATAGGCTGTTATCATTTAAAGACATTCTTCTAGCAGATGTTCGGTGGTTTCTCAGGTTTAAATTGCATTTTTAAAAGTACTTAGAGAATAAATACTTTACCATAAGTTAAGAAATATGCATTTCTTCACATGTGAATTATCAGTTTCTATTCTTGGAGTTGATAATTAAAAAAAAAACCCATCTGGCAAATGGCAATGAAACTTCAAGAAGTTAAATGAGATGTTCCAGGTTACAGGGGGAGAGGGAGAGGTATCAGAGACAGACCAAGAAACAGGGTCACCAGACTCCTAATTTGTGTTTATTCTATAGGCTTTCCAAGCAGTACCTCTAAATACATTTTTTCCACCCTCATTTCTAAGGATAATATGATTTTCCTTAAAATTTCCTCCTTAATTAAGGTGAATGGGGCTCTGAAGAGTACTGGAGAACATTCTCTAACTAAAGGTGAAATAGGAGAGGGCTGGGCATTCTACTTGGACCAGAGAAGTCCCTTTATCTCTGACATTTTTAATTTCTGAATTTCCTTGCAGAGTTGAAGATGTGCCCCTAGCTTATACCTTGTGAGCTCCTTTCCCTTTGCCCGAAGTTTCCATTTTGTAAGTGCCTTTTTACAACACCTCAAGGCTTCAACTCCTCTGGCTCTCTCCCACTCCTCCCTCATGCTGCAGGTGCAAACCAGCGCACTTCATATTCTTACTAATAAAAATCTTGTGGTTGGCAAAGACAAAATCTCTCTTGAATTTAATTAAGCTTATAGCTCTCACTATTATAAGAGACTCTTACAGGCCCAAGATGTGGTCTGTTTACTCTAATTTTTATGCAATATCTCATCTTTATTTTCTGTGTATATCTTAAGAATGAAATAATTGCTATTATAAGCATATTGAATTGCTGTAGAACTGTGACTTTATCATTCAGCTTTAAAAAAAAAAAATCTCAGGTTTCAAATTTCCAGATTAAGTAAAATGTTTAATTGATTTTCATTTTATAAATTTAATGAGAATTAGTATAATCATTTATTCAAGAATTAAACTACAACAAAAATAAATTATTCAAGGTTTCATAGTCTTTGTGAAGACATTGGATTTTCTAAATTCACTTCAATTGAAATCATCCAAAAACCAGCTCAAGACACAGAAAAGCAAATGAAAACATTAGACAGTCTGATAATCAAATGGGACCTGTTTTCATGCTTAATTTCACTTTAACATGTCAAAGAATAGGTTTCCTCATGATTTTTTTTCTAAGGAAGGCCTTATTATTTTGTTATTATAAAGGTATCTGATATAATACTGTGTTGATATAATTAATTGCTGTAGCTGAAATAAAGACATTGTTTATTGCTGAAATGGATTAATGAAACTTAAGAATGCATACAGGCAACTGGTAATAGTTCTCAGTTTTCTGAGTCACCTTACCTACTGAGGCTTATATTTATTCCCTTTCTCACTTGGGATGGCTAGCCCAGTGATAAGGATGTGGCTAAAAATTCAATCCATTTGCTGCTGGCAACTTGCCATGAGAACTGGGCAAGTCATTCCCTACGCTTGTTTCCTAGCTGATAATTTAAGAAATTAGACTAGGCCATTGCCAAAAGGTCTTCTAGTTCTATGATTTTAGGAGTCTATGGTCATTAAAGTTCCAACTTGCTTTTAAATTAAGTATTTTATTTTATCAAGGAAGAATTATACTGTATATGTACACCCGATGAAAAGCAAGTGATGAAAGAAGCAAACGGTATGGTTAAGATGCTAGCTACATTGGTGGGGTGAATTGATGGGAACCAAAGTTTTCCAGCCCTGCTAGTCACCTCTCATTTAATATTTAGATTAAAATAACCTGAGTCTCCATTTGCTTCCAGTGAGAAGTTCAAGGCTCCACCAACATTCCAAGTATTCCTGGGAGCAGAAAGGTGTTTAATGACTTTCCTAATCATTTTTTGATGTGGTATCCTGGTTTCATAGAGTTATATCAGTCTCCCACCTTACCTCATTCAGTAATTTCTTTCTTTTGCCATTGCATTGAATCTAAATGTGGAACAGCGTTATTTTTCATTGATATTTCCCCCAAACCACACGTACATTCAAGGTAATTATATGGGTAGACCATTACTGGAGTGTTAGGATTAACATAGAGCTGAGCTAAGCAGGCTACTTGTGGAATATACTAGATACTCTAGTTCTTTAGAAGTGCATTGGGTACAAGAGAGCTGATACCAATCCTATTGACAGTATTTCAGGCAACTGAAAAGGATGGAATTCTCCCTAGCTCATTCTATGAAGCCAGTGTCATCCTGATACCCCCCAAATGGCAAAGACCCAAAGAAAACTACAGACCAATCTCCCTGGTGAACATAGATGCAAAATTATCCGACAAGATTTTAGCAAACCACATCCAACAGCACAGTTCAAGGACCATCCATTACAACCAGGTAGGCTTCATTCCCAGGAGGCAAGGCTGGTTCAACATATGTAAATCAATAAACATAATCCCTCACATAAGCAAGCATAAAACTAAGAACCATGTAATTCTCTCATTAGATTCAGAAAAAGCATTTGATAAAATCCAACACATTTCTTGATAAAAACCCTCAGACACCCAGGTATCAAAGGAACATTCCTCAAAACAAGATTATCTCTGACAAACTTGGAGCCAATATCATACTTAATGGTTGGAAGCTGAAAGAATTACCTCTAAGAATTGGAACAAGACAAGGATGCCCACTCTTACCCATCCTATTCAACATCATACTAGACGTACTAGACAGAGTAATCAGGTAGAGGAAAGAAATTAGGGGTATCCAAATAGAAAAAGAGGAAGTTAAGTTATCCCCCTTTGAGAATGACATGATTCTATACCTAAAAAACTCTAGAGTCTGTCAAAAAGTTCCTTGCACTGATAAATGACTTTGGTAAAGTCTCAGGATACAAAATCATTGTGCCAAAAAGCACCAACATCAAGCAGGGTGAGAAACAAATAAAAAGCACAGTCTTATTCACAATAGACACACACACACACACACACACACACACACACACACACACACACAAACACCTCAGCATCTATCTAACCAAAAAAGGTAAAAGACCTTTACAATCAGAACTACAAAATACTTTAAAACACAAAACACTTGAAGAAAAACTACAAAACACTTCAAAGAAATCAGGGATGACAGAAACAAATGGAAGAACATCTCATGCTCATGAATTGGAAGAATCAATATTTTCAAGATATCCATTCTTCCCAAAGCAATAAACTGATTCAACACAATCTCTATCAAATTGCCAGCATTATTTTTCACAGACCTAGAAAACATAATGCAGAAATTCACAAGGGAAAAAAAAAAGCACCTGAATGACTAAAACAACATCAGCAAAAAGAACAAAGCTGAAGGCATCAAACTTCCAGACTTTAAACTAGAAGACTACAGTAACCAAGACAGCATGGTACTGGTACAACAATAGACACATCAACCAATGGAACAAGTCAGAGAAACCAGAAATAAAACCACAGACCTTCAACCAACCCATCTTTGACAAAAGTTTATGAAAACAAACACTGGGGAAATGAAACCATATTTAGCAAATGGTGCTGGAAAAACTGGCTAACCACATGCAGAAGAATGAAACTGGACCCCTACCCATCACTATATACAAAAATAAACACAAAATGGATCAAGAACTTAAATGTGAAACTTCAAACTATAAGAATCTTAGAAGAAAACATAGGTAACACCATCCTGGACATCAGGGTAGGCAATGAATCCATGGTCAAGTCCTTAAAAGCAAATGCAGCAAAATCTAAAATTGATGGGTAGGAATTTATTAGGTTAACAAGTTTTGGCACAACAAAAGAAACTGTCAAGAGAGTAAAGAGACAACAAACAGCATGTGAAAAAAGATTTGTAAGCCATGCATCCAACAAAGGCCTATTATCAAGCATTTACAAGGAACTCAAATGAATTGATGGTGGGGGTAGGGAGTGGGGAAAACAACCCCATTAAAAGTGGGCAAAGAAATGACATGAACAGGTATTTCTCAAAGGGAGACATTCAAGCATCCAACTAATGCATGAAAAAAATGTTCAGTCTCACTTATTACCAGAGACACATATGAGTGTATCAAAGCTACAATGAGATATTACCTTATACAGGAAATAATGGCTATTGTTAAAAAGTAAAAAGCCAACAGGTGTTGACAAAGCTTTGAAGAAAAGAGAATGCTTCTACACCTTTGGTGGGAATGTAAGCTAGTTCAACCTCTATGCAGTGTTGCATTTTCTCAAAGAACTAAAATTGGGCTACCATACAATCTAGCAATCTCACTTCTGGGAATATACCCAGAGAAACATAAATCTCTCTACCAAAAAGACATCTGCCAAAATATGCTCATTACAGCACTATTTATAATAGCAGAAACATGGAACCAACTCAGATGGCCATTGAAAGTGGACTGGATAAGGAAAATGTGGTACCTATACATGATGGAATACTAAGCAGCCATAAAGAAGAACAAAATCATGTCCTTTACAGTTACATGGATGCAGCTGGAGATCATCATTCTAACTGAACTATCACAGAAACAAAAAACTGAATACCTCATGTTCTCACTCATAGGTGGGTCCTAAAACACTGGACATGTAAACACTAAGGTAGGAGCACCAAAGCTGGGCACTGCTAAAGGAGGGAGGCAAGGAAATAGGGAGAGGAAATAAGGGGCATACAACCACCCATTGGATACCATATCTAATTCTAGGGGGAGAAAGGTCTCGCTAGAAGCCCAAACCTCACCTGCATGCAATTTGCTTATGTAGCAAATTCTCACATGTGTCCCACTATTCTAAAATACAATACAATACAATACAATACAATACAATACAATACAATACAATACAGTGCATTGGCCACTCCAACTGCAGAAAAGTCCCAAACAGGAGACTCCTCTTACATCTGCTGTCCTCATCTCCCATGCCTCTGGAATCTTCCAGTGTTTCTCACTGCATTATGCACAACTCTTTAGCTTTGTTTCTCAACCAAGCCATTGGAGTGTTTCTTTTCACAGCAGACGCCTAAACAAAGACATTTCTCTTCCTGTGGGAAATTCTGCCTCTAGATTACAAGTATTTTTCCCTTCTGGGAAAAGTAGGATGTCAAGGTAGGGAAGAGTGAGTAGGAAGATTTAGAGGTGGCTTGGGAAGAAGGAGGTCAGAAAAGGGAAATATTGTCCCTGAGTTGCCCACCACCAGCCGTACCCTGTATCGAGGGATTTTTAAGTATCCCAATTTAATCAGCACAACAACCCTATGAGGTAAAGAATATAATTACTCATAAATTACTGATAAAGATAAGGACCCAGGTTTAGGGCGGTTAACTTGCTCAAGACCATGTTGTTATTAAGTGGCAGTTCTGGGATCTGAATACAGATCTTTGTGCTTAATTTCTGTAAAAAGGTGCTTTGTTGATTATGCTGGTACCCTGCATACATCATTTCATTTTATCCCTGTGAGTTACATGTAATTTTCATCATTTTTTCTGAACAAGAAACTTTTCCAAAGGCAGTGGCACCAGGAGTGAAACCCAGCTCACTCAGCTCCAAAATCTGTGCAGCATGTTGGCTGAATAGGCTTTCCCTTTCAAATATTAATATAACTACTTTTACTTGAGTTTAATGAGCAGAATTTATAATTACTTCATTAAAATATTGCAAGGTTTCATAATAAATATCACAGAGTTGATGCCTAAGGACATTAAGTTTACAGTGTAAGCAATAGAAAGAAGTAAAGGAGTACTTCAAAGAAGATGAAAGAAAACACCTTCAGAGAGTAAAGATACCATTGGGCAAGAAATGCACACACTTGGGATTATGAGATACTGTTTTGGTTCTAATTTCAGGATTTTAAATCTATGGATTCTAGTAGGAAATGTCTTGTTGTGTGCTTCAACTTGTTGCAAATAAGTTGCCAAGTAGGAAAAAACCCATTGTTGTTTATGCTAACATACTGACTGTTCACTGTCCTTTGCAATTAGAGTATCCACAGAAACATTTTACACAGAAAATTACAGAAAAGAGTGATAGGGAATTTGAGTATGATTTGAATGAGTAACTTATCAGAGAAATGATGAGAATTTAGAACCAATGGAATCAAATGCATCAGGGCCATTCCAATGAAGGCTTGGATTCCCTTTTATGATGTATCTGGCAAGTCGCCATGCTGCCTTTGTTTGGTCACTTCTGGTAAGAGAGAACTCAGTTTTGTTTTTTTTAAATTTTTGAGTTGTGGCATACAAGTGGGGATTTATGACATAAGTAGATTGCATGCAGGTGAAGTCTGGGCCTCTAACTTGTCCTGGCTCTCCCTGATAGTGGACCGGGTACCCAGTGTGTTGCCGTGTGCCCTCCTCCCACTTCTCTCCCTCCTGCTCCTAGCAGTGTCCAGCATCTGCCAATTCCACCCTTGTGCTAGTGTGACCAGTGATAGGGGCCTTTTAACAAATAAAAACATGAGGTATTCAGTTCTTTGTTTCTGTGATAATTCACTTAGTATCATGGTCGCCAGCTGCATTCACGTTGCTACAAAGGCCATGATTTTGTTCTTCTTTATGGCTGCATAATACTCTGTCATGCATATGTACCATATTTTCTTTATCCAGTCCACTTTCAGTGGGCGTCTGGGTTGGTTCCATGTTTTTGCTATTGTGAAGAGTGTTGCAATAAACATGCATGTGCAGATGTTTTTTCTGTAGATCAATTTATGTTCTTCTGGGTGTATTCCCAGGAGAGGGATTTCTGGATTGCATGGTAGCTCAATTTTAGTTCTTGGAGAAATTGTGACACTGCTTCCCATAGAGGTTGAACTAGCTTACATTCCCACCAACAGTGTTGACACATCGCCTTTTCTCTGCAGCCGTGCCAGCACCTGTTGCTTTTTGACTTATTAATGACAGCCATGTTTTTGTATATGGTGCTAGGAGGTATTTCATTATAGTTTTGATTTGCATTTCTCTGATGATTAGTGAGGCTGAGCAGTTTTTCGTGTGTTTGTTGGCTGCTTGTATGTCATCCTTTGAGAAGTGTCTGTTCATGTCCTTTGTCTACTTTTTAATGGTGCTTTTTCCCCTGTCAAGTCATTTGAGTTCCTTGTAAATCCCGGATGTTAGGCTTTTGTCAGAGGCTTAGCTTGCAAATATTTTTTTCCCATTCCATGAGATGTCTCTTCACTCCCTTTGTGGTTTCTTTTGCTGTGCAAAAAGTCTTCAGTTTGATAAGGTCCCACATATCGATCTTCTCTTTTGTTGCTTTGCTTTTGAGGATTTGGCCATGAATTCATTGCCTACTCTGATGTTTAGGAGGGGGTTTTCTATGTTTTCTTCTAAGATTCTTCTAGTTTGAGGTTTTACATTTAAGTCTTTGATCCATTTTGAGCTTATTTTTGTATATGGTGATAAGTAGGAGTCCAGTTTCATTCTTCTGCATGTGGTTAGCCAGTTTTTCCAGCCCCATTTGCTAATATGTTTTCTTTTCACCAATGTTTGTTATTGGCTTTGTTGACGATGAGTTGGCTGAGCGACTGTGTTTTTATTTCTGAATGCTCTGTTCCATTGGTCTATCGCCTATTCCTGTAGCAATACCATGCTGTCTTGGTTATTGTAGCCTTGTAATAAAGTTTAGTCTGAAAGTTTGATGCTTCCAGTTTTGTTCCTTTTGCTGAGGATTGCTTTAGCTATTTGTGCTCTCTTTTGTTTCCATATGAATTTCTCTATTGTCTTTTCTAGGTCTGTGAAAAATGATGTTGGCAATTTGATATGGTTCTGGATCTCCTTGTTTTTTTGCCTTGATAATCTGTCTAGGTCTGTTAGCAGGGTATTAAAGTCTCTGTCTATGTTTGTATGGGTGTTTATGTCCTCTGTTTGTTTATGTAGCAATTGTTTTATAAATCTAAGTGCTCCTATGTTAGGTGCATATATATTTAGGATGGATATTTCTTGCTGGTGGATTGAGTCTTTTATCATTAGGTAGTGTCCTTCTGTGTCCCTTTTAAGTTGTATTGGTTTGAAGTCTGTTTTGTCTGATATAGGAATAGCTGCCCTTGCTTTTTTCCTCCTATTTGCTTGGAAGATCATTTTCCATCTCCTTTCCTTGAACCTGTGGGTGCCCTTCATGGTGAAATGGGATTCCTGAAGGCAGCGGAATGTTGGATCATGTTTCTTTATCTAGTTTGCTACTTTATGCCTTTTTTGTGTATTCAGTCCATTCACATTTAACCTAATTATTGATATGTGAAGGTTTATCACTGTCTTAATGTTCTTAGGAAGTTGCTTTGCTTTATTATTATTATTATTTTTGTAAAGATTTTGTGGATGATTTGTATACTCTGTTAACTGTGTGACTGTGTGTGTTTTTGCAGTGGGTGGAACCATTCTTTCTTTTCTGTGATCAGAACTTTCTTGAGCATCTCCTGAAGGTCTGGAGGTAGCATAAGGGATTGGACGTATGGGTCAAATTTTAATTTTCTATCACTGATGAAGCTTAGCTTGGCAGAGAAGGAAATTCTTGGCTGGAATTGCTTATCTTGAAGAACATTAAAGATAGGACTCCAAATCCATCCAAGTTGCTGCAAAGTTACTCAGTGATTTATCACAGAAACAAAGAAAAGAGTACCAAATGTTCTCACTCATAAGCAGACCCTAAACATTTGCCATAAACTATAAGAAAGAGATTGGCAATAGCTGGAAACTGCGGGGGGGGGGGGGCACATAACATTAATAAGGGTACCTGATCTCAAACCAGGCAAAGTGGGGACCAACGGTAGGTTCAAACTTTACCTGTATGATGACAACTTGTATACCTAATCCTGAACTGTACCCCACATCTTTAAAATGAAATAAACTTTAAAAAAGATAGGACTCCAGTTCCTTCTGTCTTGGAGGATTTCTGCTGTGAATTCTGATGCAATTCTGATGGGTCTTCCACAGTAGGTGGCTGACCTTTTTCTCTATCTGCCTTAGGATTTTTTCTTTCATGCTTACCTTGAAAGAGACAAGATTACCTGGAGGCAAATTACTGTGTGTCTTGGGGATAGTCTTCTCATTGTAATGCCTTGCAGAAGTTTTCTGAATCTCTTGTGTTTGGAGGGTCACCTGTCTAGCAAGATATGAAAAATTTTCTATTTTTTTTTTCTTGCTGCAAAATACATGTTTTAATATTTTTTATGTCTGTGTAATATTGCATGGTGTATATGTACCACATTTTCTTTATCCAATCCACCATTGATAAGCATCTAGGCTGGTTCCATGATGTTGCTATTTACACAGCTAATTTAAATCAAACTTCTACAGGCATTAGTGACTCACATCAATTGCATTATGTCAGATGTACACAGTCACACTACCACATCTATTTATTTATTTATTTATTTATTTTGAGTTGGAGTCTCACTCTGTCGCCCAGACTGGAGTGCAGTGGCTGCTCCCAGCACTGCAGCCTCGACCTGCTGGGCTCCAGCAATCTTTCCGCCTCAGCCTTCCAAGTAGCCCAAACTACAGGCGTGCGCTACCATGACCGGTTTATTTTTTGATTTATTGTAGAGATGAGGTCTCGCCAAGTTGCCCAGGTGGGTCTCGAACCCGCGGGCTCAGGCAATCCACTCACTTCAGCCTCCCAAAGGTGCAGGATTACAGGCTGAGCCACCAAGCCCAGCTCACATCTATTTATTATCATTCACCTTCTATCAATTATAATTCACCTTTCAACTACATTCCCCTGGCTATTCCAGCGTAGATGCATCACCTACTCTGACCTATGTCTGAGAATCAGAAACATACAGAGTGAGTGACTGACTGACACATCACTCATTAAAAGTAGGGTAGTTTCTCATCTTCCTCTTTAATTTCAACTCTACTGTCTGTGGTCCATTGTGCTTTCATTACATTGTAGATTTTTCTCTTTTTTCTCATTTTTTAAAATTATAAATATGTGGGGTACAATTCAGGGTTAGGTATACAAATGTTGATTATGCAGGTATCCTTGTTGATGAGGTATGCCCCTCCCTACTCTAGCAGTTTCCCTCAACTGCCAATCCCAACCCCCTCCCTTGACAGTTTCCCACTACCTCCAATCCCTTTCTTATAGTATTATAATAATTGTTCAAAGTCTGCTTATGAGTGAAAACATATGGTATGCTGTTCTGTGTTTCTGTGATAGATCACTGAGTGTGATCGACTCTAAATCCATTCAAGTTGCTGCAAAGTTCATGTTTGTCCTTCTTTGTGGTTGCATAATATCCCATTGTGTATATGTACCATATTTCTTTTATCTTGTCCAGCTTTGATGGGCAACATGGTTGGTTCCATGTTTTTGCTATTGTGAATAGAGTTGCAACAAGCATACATGTGCAGGTATATTTTCTGTAGAATGATTTGAGTTCCTCCAGGTATATTCCCAATAGGGAAATTGCTGGGACATATGGAAGGTCAATTTCTAGTTCTTTCAGAAATTGCCACACTGTCTTCCAAAGAGGTTGTCCTAGTTTGCATTCCCACCAGCAGTGTAGAAGGGTTCTTTTTTCTCCACATCCTCACCAGCATCTGTTGTTTGTTTTATTAATGATGGTCATTCTTACAGGGGTTAGGTGGTATCTCAATGTGGCTTTGAATTGCATTTCTCTGATGATGAGTGAGGCTGAGCACTTTTTCATGTGTCTGTTGGCTGCCCATATAATTTCTTTTGAGAAATGTCTATCCATGTCTTCTGCCTACTTTGTAAGGGACTGTTTGTTTTTTTCCGTTCAGCACATTTGAATGCCTTGTAGCTCCTAAATGTTAGGCCTTTGTCAGATATACAGTTGGCAAATATTTTTTCCCATTCTGTGGGCTGTCTCCCCACTCTCTTGATGGTTTATTTTGCTTTGCAGAAGCTCATTAGTTTGATGAGGTCCCACGTGTCTATCTTATTTCTTAAGGTATGGGCATTTAGGCTCTGAATAGGAATTGGTTGCTGGTTCCAATTTCCATAAGAGTGTTTCCTGTGTTTACTAAGATTCTTATAGTTTGAGGTTTTACATTTAGCTCTTTGATCCATTTAGATTTAATTTTGGTGTATGGGGATAGGTAGGGGTCTTGTTTCAATCTTCTGCATGTGGTCAGCCAGTTTTCCCAGCACCATTTACTGAATAGGTTCTCCTCTCCCCAGTGGTTGTTATTGGAGGCTTTGTCAAAGATGAGTTGGTTGAGAAATTGAGACTTTGCTTCCGGAATCTCTATCCTGTTCCATTGGTCTATATGCCTGTTCTTGTACCAATACCAGGCCATTTTGATTACTGTAGGCTTATAGTAAAGCTTGAAGTCTGGAAGTGTGATACCTCCTGCTTTGTTTCTTTTGCTATGGATTGTTTTGGATATTCATGGTTGTTTATGTTTCCAAATGAATTTCTGTATTGTCATTTCCAGGTCTGAGAAGAATGATGGTAGTAACTTAATGGGTATTGCATTGAATCTGTGGATTGCCTTTGGCAGGATGGACATCTTAACAATGTTAATTCTACCTGTCCATGAGCAAAGAATATTTTTTCATTTGTTTGTGTTTTCTTGGATTTTTTTTAGCAGTGTTTTGTAGTTCTCGTTGTAAAGGTCTTTCACTTCTCTGGTTAGGAAGTTGCCGAGGTATTTTATTTTTTTGTGTGGCTATTGTGAATGGGATTGAGTTTTTAGTTTGGGTGTCTGCCTGCTTGTTGTTGGTATATAGGAATGCAACTATCTTTTGCACATTTATTTTGTACGCTGAGACTTTGCCAAAGTCATTTATCACAAACAGATTTTTTTGACAGATTCTCTTGGATTTTCAAGTTATAAGATCATATCATCAGCAAAGAGGGATAACTTGACTTCCTCTTTTCCTATTTGGATATCCCTGATTTCCTTCTCTTGTCTAATTGCCCTAGTTAGGACTTCCAATGCAGTATTGAACAAGATGGGTGAGAGTGGGCAAACTTTTCTTGTTCCAGTTTTCAGGGGAAATGTTTCCAGTTTCTGTCCATTTAGCAATATGTTAGCTGTCGGTTAGTCATAAATGGCACTATTTTGGGGTATGTTCCTTCTATACCTAGGTGTTTGAGGGTTTTTATCAAGAAGGGATGCTGGATTTTACCAAAAGCATTTTCTGCATCTAATGGGATAATCATGTGTTCTTGTTTTACATCTGTTGATGTATTTAATTACATTTGTGGTCTTGCGAATGTTGAACCAGTCCTGCATCCTGGGGATGAAGCCTCCTTGGTCATGGTTGATGATTTTTGAGATGTGTTTTTATATCCAATTTGCGAAACTTATTGAGAATTTTTGCATCTATGTTCATAAAGGATATTGACCAGTAGTTCTCTTTTTTTGTTGGATTTTTACCCGGTTTGGCTATCAGTGTGTTGTTAGCTTCGTAAACTGATCTGGGCAGAATTCTATCCTTCTCAGTGGCCTGAAATACTTTCAATAGGATTGGTATCAGCTCCTCCTTGTATGTTTTGTAGAATTCTGCTGGAAAGTCATTTGGTCCAGAGCTTTTTTTGTAGGTAGTTTTCGTATGACAGAGTCAATTTCCTGGGTTGTTACTGGTCTATTTACTGTCTCATTGTCTTTTTGTTTCAACATGGGGAGGTTGTGTGATGTCAGAAAGTTCTCCACTTCATTTGGGTTATCAAGTTTGTTTCCATATAGGTGTACATGATAATCTCTGATAATCTTTTGTATTTCTTTGAGTTCAGTTGTGATTTGATCTTTTGTATTTCTGATTGTTTTTATTTGGGCTTTTTCTTGCTTTTTCTTGGTCATTCTGGCTAGGGGCCATCAGTCTTGTTAATTCTTTCAAAGAACCAGCTTTTTGTTTTGTTGATGTTTTCTATGATATTTTTGTCTTCTATATCTTGTATTTGGGCTCTTATTTTGGTGATTTTGATGATTCTTTTTGATGATTTTGGTGATTCTTCTGCTAAGGTTGGGGTTTTGGTGGTCTTCTCTTTCTAGCTCCCTTAGGTGATTTGTTAGGTTCCCCACTTGTGATCTTTCTGTTTTCTTGATGTAAGCTCATGGAGATATAAATTCCCCTCTTAAAACTGATTTCATGGCATCCCTGAGGTTGTAGTAAGATATTTCCTCATTTTTATTTCTTTCCAGGAATCTTTTAATTTCTGCTTTGATTTCAGTGTTGATCCAGTAATTGTTTAACATCATTCTGTTTAGTGTCCATGTCTTTGTGGGTTTTGGGGAAATGTTGTTGGTGTTGATATTTATTTTTATTCCATTGTGGTCTGAGAATGTGCCTGGCAAGATTTCAACCCTATGGAATTTGTTTATGCTTGATTTATGACCAAGGATATGATCAATCTTGAAGTACATTCCTTGTGGTGATGAGTAGAATGTGTATTCTGTGGTTGTTGGGTGGAATAATCTGTAGGTATTTATTAAGTCCATTTGGTCAAGTAAAAAGTTTAGGTTCTGGATCTCCTTGTTTTTTTTTTTTTGCCTTGATGATCTATCTAGGCTGTTAGCGGGCTATTCAATTCCCCTGCTATAATAGTGTCAGAGTCAATATCTTTTTTTAGTGTACTTAGTAGTTGCTTTATAAATGCTGTTGCTCCTATGTAAGGTGCATATATGTTTAGGATAGATATTTCTTGTTGATGGATTGAAATTTTTATCATTATGAAGTGTCCTTTTGCACTTTTTAAATTTTTGATAATTTAAAGGTTGTTTTATCTGATATTAATATAGCAACTCCTGCCTTCTTTTGCGATCTATTTGCCTGGAAACTCATTTTCCATCCTTTAACTTTGAGTCTGGATGCATCCCTTGTGGTGAGATGAGTCTCCTGGATGCAGCAAATAATTGTGTCATGGTTTCTTATCCAGTCCACCATTCTGTGTCTTTTAAGTGGTGCATTTAGTTCATTCACATTCAGGCTGATGATTGAAATGTGATTGTTTATTCCTATTGTGAGGTTCTTATAAAGTTTTTTCTTTGTTTCCTTATTTTCTCTTGATTTTGGGGTCAATGCATGTGTGTGTTTTCAAGTTTCTTGTTGAGCTGTATTCTCTGTTGATTCTATGCTCTGCTCTTCTATTGGGAAGTGTGTGGTCATTCTTTTTTTCATTCTTCTATGTTTAATACTTTTAAAAGTATCTCCTGTAAAGCTTGTCTGGAAGCTGCATAATCTCGTAGGGATTGGATGACTGGGAAAGATTTTAATTCTCCATCACTGATGAAACTGAGTTTGGCTGGATAGGAAATTCTTGGTTGAAATTGTTTATCTTTGAGGGCTTTGAATATAGGGCTCCAGTCCCTTCTTGCTTGTAGTGTTTCCGCTAGTAGGTTTGCTGCTATTCTGATGTGTTTTTCTCAGTAGGTAGTCTGACCTTTCTCTCTTGCTGCCTTTAGGATTTTTTTCTTTTGCACCTACTTTGTGTAGACAAATTTCTATGTGTTTAGGGTTTGGTTTTCTCATCTGATGTCTTGTCTTGTGGGGGTTCTCTGTTACTCTTGTACTTGGCTGGTCACATCTCTGGTGAGACTGGGAAAGTTTTGTTGGATTACCTCCTGGAATACTTGCTCCAAGTTGTTCTCCATTTCCCTTTCTTCATCTGGGATACCAACGGGATATAGGGTCAACCTCTTGATATAATCATACATCTTTTGTAGGTGTTGTTCTTTCTTTCTGAGTCTTGTTACTATGTTTTTTACAGATCATGTTAATTCCGTGTTCTGGTCTTCAAGTTCTGAGATTCTTTCTTCAGGTAGATTAATTCTACTTTCCATGCTTATCATTTTGTTATTTATTCCCTGGGTGAAATTTTTTATTGCCAAAATCTCTGTTGCAAGTTCATTCAGTGTTGCATCTTGTCTTCCTTGAGTCTTATTCACTCTGTCCATCCATTCTCTAATCCCTGTCATATTCTGGGGCCAGTCATTGGTGACTTCCATTGTTTGGGCACCACGGTCTGATTTTTTAGGAGTTTTGTCTTTGGTACAGTTGAAATTGCCTGTGGTCTTCCTTTGACTTTTCCTCATTTGTGAGAGATCTCGTTTTTCTCTTTAGTTCTGTTATTCAGTGTCAGTGGGAGAGGCTTTCTCTTCTGATGTTTGCTCAGTCTTCTCTTCTTCCCTGATCTGGGCTCTGGATTTGTTTATTTTGAAATAGGACAGTGGATGGGAAGCTTTGCTGTCTCTTGTAGTTTTTGAAATTTGAATAAAGCAGGAGATGGTGCACTAGGATTCAGAAACTACTTGCAAATTACAATATTCATTTATTGTGGTATGTGTTCCCTGAGACTCAATCCCCACCTCCACTCTATATGATGATGCAAAGCTGAAACCCATGCAAAAAACAATTGAACACACACATACATACAACCCCAAAACAAAACTGGAATACTAACAAAGGGTAACGGAACAAACAACACCACCAAAAAACCAAGAAAACTAAACGTACACACACATGTCTAGCACAAAGTGAATAGAAGAGAAAAACAGAAGGATGGGAGGGGAGGAAAAAAAGTAATTCAGATCAAACCCCCACACATATATTGACACATACCTTTAACTATAAAAAATGAAAATAAAAAAACCATGAAGAACAAAAGAGCAACAACAAACTAACAACAACAACAAAATTGAAGATGAACACTCAATCATTCTCATTCACATAAACAGAAAGCAAGAAATCAAAGAAGAAAGAAACAGAAAAAGAAAAAAAATTTGGGTTATGTGGATCAAACCCTCACATACACATTCATGCTCAAAGGAAAAATATTTTAAAAAATAGATGAGCTAACAAACAGTCAAAAATTTTTTTAAATTAAAAAGAAAAAAGAAAAAAAGAAAACCTGCCCTCTTGTGGCAGGCTCTATAATTGTTCTCTTATCAGGTCTCTCCTGCAGAGCCGCCTCTTTCAGGCTCTCCTTAGTGTTGTGAGCAGGGAAGGAGGAGGGGCAGTGGAGGTGGATGGGGCTGCAGTCCTCCCCTCCCATGCGTATGGTGAGAGAGCTCTCCTCCAGTGAGGAAGTGCGGGATTGTCTCTTCCCCAGGTATGTACTCACAGAGGGTGCCCCAGTCAGGCCTATCCTGGAAAGGAGTCCTTCTATTGTGACTGATGTCCAGGCTCCGCCTGGGTTTGTCCCTCTCAGCTGTGTGGGTCTGAAGTTCAGAGGATTGCTGGAGAGGAGGGGGTTTGGGGCAGCCCCAGACTCACCCCTGATCTCTTTGGAGTCCTTCCCCATTCTTTTCTGGCCACACCCTTTGTCCCATGGCTGGATCAAGGTAGGGGATGGGGTGTCTGGAACTCAGCACTTATCAGGTCCCTCCGAAGTTTGTGCTTTCAGGCTATTCCTTCTGGGTCACAATCAATCCCTGAGTAGTTGATCTGCCAGTCACAGAGACTGGGTCTGTTGCTCCCTGGTGAGCAAGTTGGAGCACTTTGCTGCCCAGCCTTCAAGATGGTGGTGGGGTGCCTCTCTTGTCCTCTTCCATGGGATTTTTGCCTCTGGACTCCCTCCACAGGCCCTGCTGCCAGTGCCCTGCCAGGCTCTCAAGTGATGAGGCAAAGCCTGAAGCCAGCAGTCTCTTCTGCCAATGGTAAGGGAGAGCCTGGGGTGATATTTTCTCCCCACTGCTTTTCAGAGGAAAACTTTTGTCTGTTTAAAAAAAATGTTGCTCGGCTTCTGTGACCTGGGAAGATCTGGGGACCAAGCAGAGAAGCTGCAGCACCATCTATTGCACCAGGGGTCTGGCCACTTTCTCTTGAGCCCCCACTTAGACAATCTCTCCCACCATTTTCTTCACAGGAAGGGTTTCGTTGATTAAAAAAAAAAAAGAAAATGGTGCTTGGCTTCTGTGTCCTGGGAATCATTAGAGTCCAATCCCAGCAGCTGTGTCACTAGCCACTGCACCAGGAGAGACCTGCCTCCTAGGTCCCTAGCCCTCTCTCAGTCAGCTACTCACATGTCCACTCGCTCACCAGCACATAAACAAAATTTTCCATACATTCACTCACTCACACTGGGACTCACATAGTCCTACTGGCTTGGTCACCATCTTCCCAACCTCTCCTACATTGTAGCTTTTTCTATGCCAAAACTCCTTTATCTTCAGACAGTTATAATCTAAAGAAATAAGGAAACACAGCTAGGAATATGTGAATTCCCAAACAATGTTCATAGTGAACATATTATTCTGGCCCCTTCTATCACCACTTGTGTTCTCTGATGTGAACTTTCAGGAAATTTTCTTGAATGACCTTGGAAGTTTTGTTCCCCTTCTGTTTTAGGAATGCTAATCAACTGTAGATTTGGTTTCCTTTCATAATCCCACAGCTTTGCTCATTCTTTTTAAGCCTTTTCTCCTTGTTTTTTTCCAGACAGGTTAGTTCAATATTTTGATCTTCAAGCACTGAGATTCTTTCCTCTGCCTGGTCAATTCTGCTCCATAGGCCTGATATTGTTCTTTGAAGTTCTGGAAAAATAATTCTTCATTTGCAGGATTTCAGATTGGACCCTTCTTATATTGGCTAGCTCAACTTTTACTTCCTGCGCTGCTTTTGTTGCCTGAATGATCTTTGCTTCCAGCTTCTTATGATTTTCCTGAACCATTTTCACCATCCATTGTCTGAATTCTGTATCTGTCATCAGAGATGGGTGATTCTGAATGGAGTTTATGTTTGGGCACTGGGAAGTGTTTTTGTAGGTGATGTCTCTTTAAGACTTTCAGGGTTGCTGGAGGTTTATCCATTGGAAGAACTGTTTTTCTTAAGGCAGGGGAGGGACTATCTTAGCAAAGTGGGATGTTGTATTAGAAAATTCAGTGCAGTGGTGAAACAGGTTTCCTGGTATAATCTGTTGATTTTGTTTTTTGCCTAATGAAGTAGAAAATAATTACATTTTTCTTGTTCTTTAGAGTTGGTTCAAATCCTTTTTAAAAGGGAGGGAATGTGGTCTAATGGAAACAATGTTAGACTTGGGCCTTAGGGCCAGTGTGTGATGCCTATGGATTCTTTCTCTTGCCCATCTCACATGATTGCTTTAGGAGTCAAATGAGAATAAATATGACAGTGTCTCAATAGCACTACCTGACATTTCTATGCTTTATGGTTCATAAAATTGGCACAGACAATGCTCTAAATGAAGGCAGATGGGTGCACAGTTCACTGATTCAGAGACTTTGTTTAATTATATAGGAATTGTTAAGACATGGAGCACTGGGGAAATACTTTTGTCTGTTTGGGGATACTTGTGGGTTCTGGTGGTCAAAGATCTAATGCCAGGAGAGGGAACATGTATTCCGGTCTACTTGAAGATGGGTCAGATTCTTCTCATGAGTACCAGATGCTTCTGGGTTTCCTGGCCTGAGGCTCTCTGTCTCAGGGGGAATTCCTTAGCCTCTGGGGACCTTCTGCAACAAATTGCCTGGTTTCCTTAAGGGTGTCATTCTGATCTGATTCCAGCAAGTGGACTGTGGCTAGGCAGCCCTGCCTAGCTCTGTCCACCTTTTTCACAGTGAGACTTTACCCCTCCCCAGATATTGAAGGATCATCCCTATCAGATAGATTTCTGAGACTCAACCATTATCTGTCTACTTTCTGTCACATGATGCTCTGCTTTTTGATTGGATTCACCTAATACAGAACTATTTCCTGACTGCCTCAGATTTTTAAATTCCTGAGATTCTGTCTCTTACACCAGTGGTTCTCAGCATGTGGCCCCTGAACCAGTAGTATCAGCAACCCCTGGGAACTTGTTAGAAAGGCAAGTTTTGGGGTTCCACTCCAACCCACTGAATCAGAAACTCTGGGGATAGAGCCCACCAATCTGGGTTTTAATGATCCCTTCAGGGAATTCTGATGCCCATTAATGTTTGTGAGCCCTGTCTCGGACTGTCTGGTTGTCCTCTGTGCAAGAAGGTTAGGCCCTGTCACCTCCTCCTTCTCCCTGTCCTAGTCATAGAGAAGGGGTTCTTTCTGGTGTCAGCTTTCACTGCATTTCTACCAGCTGGCTATGAAAATCCATCAAAAGGATCACCATTGTATCTACATATGAATAGTCTAGGTTAAGATTACCATAGGGGATACTCAGCTACATATTTTGATGCTGTGATTTACAGATGTTCAGCCTGATCTGAATTAACTGGGCACTTATACTGCAATGGCAAATAATATACAATTCTTAAAAAAAAAAAGCCACTGAAGGTGTTGGAGGTGGGGTGTAGAGGCTTGAGGATGAGAAGTCAGCTAAGACTGATTTATACTCAGGATAACTTCCTGGAACTTTCTTCTTTTTTCCTCTTCATTTTCCTCCTGGTTGTGTTTTTCTATCTTCCTGTAAGAACAGATGAGCAGTTTGACAATGCTATAAGCTAATGAGTGTTATTAGTTTATTTATAGATTTTGGGGGTTAGTATGTGGTTTAAATTTGAAAGTTAAGATGGGTCTTCATGACTGCTACTTAATTTCCTCAGGAATAACTAAGTGGGAGTTACAATACATCTTTGTTGAGCAGCTATGGTTTTCATTAAATTTAATTAAGTCTCCTAGAAACTTTAAATTTAGGCAACTTCAAAATGCAAGTGGCTTCTGTTAAGTATAATTATATTCCCTTTATAACTGCCATGGTCTGGGAAAGCTAGGCTGTCAGACTTTGACTCTTTAGCAAGCTCACCAGTGCTTTGGTTTCAGAATTCATATCCAAGCAGAGCTCTTCCTATCTTCCTTTCCTTTCCTTTCCTTTCCTTTCCTTTCCTTTCCTTTCCTTTCCTTTCCTTCCCTTCCCTTCCCTTCCTTTCCCTTCCTCCCTTCTCTCCCTCCCTCCCTCTGTCCCTCTCTTCTTTCTTTCCTTATTTCCTTCCCTCCCTCCTTGCCTCCTTCCCATTTTGCAGACCAAGGCTACTATGAACTTAACAAAACCTGCCCAGTCATGCTTACAACCTCATTAACGAATTGAGGTCAACTTATCAGAGGTTAGTTTTCTCAGAGATATTCTAAGCTGCTCTAGTTGACCTGCTGGACTGAATAGGTTTAAGAGACAGGAGGGGTTCTTGAGTTGAGTAGATTCCATTCCAAAGAACCAAGGGGTCACAGGTCTGGAAGAGATGAGAACAAAGGTCTGGGGTTGCCTTAATGGCAAACACCACTGACAGAGTGGACAGGGGTGCAAGTGCACGGAGCTCTCCCTCACTTTCTGTTTAATCCTTTCTTTTTTGATCCAAGTACATCCTTTTTATTTCCAGATTTAGAAAAGAGTTAGTACAAATTTGTTGTGAAGTTAGTACAATATTATTGCAGAAAGCCTTCTGACTAGTGTTTCCCAAATGATAAATTGAGTCACAAAAAGTAATTTGCTCAAGGTCACACAGAATAGAATCTCAGTTTTCTGAACCCCCATCTATGTGGAATCCTGCAAACTGATGTGGGCTTAGAAAGTAGGAGTAGGAGGAAGAGGAGGTGGTGTTATTAAACAGTTATGGTGTGCAAAACTGGTTTTTCAGGCTCTAACATTTTCCATTTACTTTTCTTCTTTTTTTTTTTGAGTTGGCATTTCACTCTGTCATTCAGACTGGAGTGCAGTGATCGTTCCCGGCCACTGCAGCCTTGACCTGCTGGGCTCCGGCGATCCTTCCACCTCAGCCTTCCAAGTAGCTGGGACTACAGGCGCCTGCTGCCACACCCGGCTAATTTTTGATTTATTGTAGAGATGAGGTCTTGCCAAGTTTCCCAGGCGGGTCTCGAACCCGCGGGCTCAGGCAATCCACTCACCTTGGCCTCCCAAAGCTCTGGGATTACAGGCTGAGCCACTGAGCCCGGCCTCTAACATTTTCATATGGAAAAAGTTCCTCCTCAGAGATCTCAGAACAATTGCATTTTGTAATTGTGTTGAAGTTTCATATCAGCATTTTCCTCACCTAGCTAAGAGTATAATATATCATTGCAAAGGCAATGAGAGATGGTTGTCAGGAGTTGACGAAGTTCAAATATTTTTGTACTCTTGATATCATCTACACTTCCCAGAGTCTGAGCATAAATTATCTAGGTCAATGCAATCTCTTTGGAAGTAAACAATTTTAAAATTGCAAACAGATTTCTGTACTACTCATGGACACTTTATTTGATTCCAACTCTAACCTCCTGCACATTCAATGACATGCATAATTATTATCGTGATCTGTGGTCTTTGGGGATAAATGTCAGAAGTTGAATAATTTGTTTTACTTGATGTTATTTTTACACAGCTAAACAAATAAAATGTTTTTAAGTTTGTTTTTCTTTGACAGTTGTTCAGTATCTATGATCTGCATTATAATAATCAATTTTCAATATTTCTTTTATCCATATAATGAATGTTAAAGCATTTCTTTCAGTTTCAGGATTGAATCTTGACTCGATGTTAGATTATAAAAAGGAATTTTATTAAGCATAGTAATGGAATTTTGGTTATATAAGAAAACATTCTTATGTTATAGAAATGCACATTGAATGATGTAGAGTTGAAGTGATATGATATTTGAATATGCTATACTTTCTATTTTTAAACATTTTGATAACAAAAAGTTAGCCTTCTCATATATGTGCATGCTATTATGCAAAACTACTGGATCTAATCCATGTAAATATCAGGTTCAAGTCATGGCCCCTGTGTTAAAGATGGCGGTCATCGCTGGTTCACCCACAGCTCCTTCTTGGGGCTGTTCTTCCCAGGCTTTTGATACTCTTAATTTAATGTTATATTCTCTTCCATAACATCTTGCTTTTCAGGACACAAATGATGTAGGTAAAAGGCTCTATTGTGGCCTCAGATCTCAGCTATGATTTCCAGTTCTTTTTACCAGAAGTCCCTCCCTTAGGGAAATCATTGGCATTTGTGTGACCCAACAAAGACCACTGATAGAATGACCTACCATCCTACGCCTAGCTTGAAAGTTGAGCAGGGAAGCATGGGAAATGCCAGGGCAACTCCTCAGTTCTTCTGACAACCAGAAGTACCCTCACATATCCAAACAGTCCCAGGTCCCTGACTTCAGGGGTTGCTGCTTCTGGTGTGGGTGGGGTTGAGAGACTGGGAAAAGAGAAGGAGCAGCATCTGCCCTGAAGGCTGAAGCTGCATGAAAGCTGGAATATTCATGCTGGGGAAGGAAGGGCTCTAGTCTCTCAGGCTTGTTTATGTGCTGCCACTTTCTTCTGGCTCATGCCCTTCACCCATCATTTCCCGTTTGTCTCCAGAAAATTCAAGTAGCTGGAACTACAGGTGCGTGCCACCATGCCCAGCTAATTTTTTGATTTATTATAGACATGAGGTCTCACCAAGTTGCCCAGGCTGCTCTCGAACCCCTGAGCTCAGGCAATCCTCTTTCCTCGGCCTCCAAAAGTGCTGGGATTACATACTTGAGCCACTGCACCTGACCAAATAAATGTTGAACTCTTAAAAGAACTGCTGGGAGGGGGATGGGGAAGTGGGATTGGCAGTAGTGGAAGTCTGCCTGGGGAGGGGGGGTACATCTCATCAACAAGGGTACCTGCATAATGTACATTTGTATGCCTAACCCTGAATTGTACCCTACACCTTTAAAATATAAAAATTAAAAGTTAAAAAAAAGAGTTTGTACTATAGAGCAGGGGTCCCCAACCTTAGGACCATAGACTGGTCCGTGGCCTGTTAGGAACCAGTTGCGTAGCAGGAGGTGAGTGGCCGGCAAGGGAGCAAAACTTCATCTGTATTTACAGCCATTCCACATTGCTGGTATTACTGCCTGAGCTCCGCCTCTTGTCAGATCAGCTGTGGCATTAGATTCTCATAGGAGTGTGAACCTTATTGTGAACTGCACAAGCAAGGGATCTAGGTTGCAACCTCCTTTTGAGAATCTAATGCCTGATGATCTGAGGTGAAGCTGAGGTGATGATGCTATATATTTCATTATATATTACAATGTAATAAGAATAGAATAAAGTGCACAATAAATGTAATGCACTTGAAACACTCCAAAACCCCGCCCACCGTGGGAAAATTGTCTTCCACGAAACAGATTCCTGATGCCAAAAAGGCTGCTGTAAAGGAATCATAACCTGATGAGCAGTTTTCATCTGCCTTCAGAAAATATGCTTACATCTTCCCTCATGGGACTTATCTGAGTCAGAAGATATACAACAATAATGCTGTGAAGCTGAGACAAGGGCAGCAATAGTCTAGTAGCAAAGCAAGGTGAGTCTGGAAAATCCTGAAAATCTAGGCCAGGGAGCAGGGTTCAGAATCCAGAAGGCTGGAGAATAAGAAGGAACAACTTTAACAAGTGATTATGGAATCCATGACCTCTAGATTTGGCACAGACTGCAAATGGGTTTTTGAAGGTTTTAGCTGTTTAGAAGATCTTTTTAATCTTTGGAGTTAATATATATTGAGAAAAGTTACTATCTTCCCAGGCTGGAGGTTAATATTCAAGAATTTGTGCAGTGGTTTTCAAATTGTGGCCACTGAACCAGCAGCATCATCACCCAGGCACTAGTTAGAAATGCAAATTCTTGGGCCAACACCAGATCTACGACAGCCATCTATTTTCAGTGTACAGGTGATTTCTGATACATGCTCACGTTTAAAAGCCACTAGTATACATGCCTTCTGTGGATCCCAGCAATAGGAACATAACTGTGGTGTAGTATATCCGGAACTCTTGGTAAGGTGGTGAAGATTAGATCAGACAGTGAATGAATGAATAGGAGACTGATTTTGGTGGCTAAAGTTGGCCACAAATTCAACAACTAAATTTATTTTTGTAAAAATCTGAGAGATATTTTTCCTCTTTCGTATAAAATACTTCTGAATCTAAGAAGGAAAGCAGTGACTTAAAAAGGAAAAAGAAAAAACATGATTCTGGGAAACACCAAGACACAGACCTGACCAATTGTTAACAAGATGACAATATGAAAAGGGAACTTATTGATCATACTAAACACAATTTTATCAAAATGAGAGAGTATAAAAATTAAATATGTTTGGCTAATTACCATAATATTGTTGAATTTCAATAGAGGCCATTTTCATTTACAGGAATTACATTTTTAACTGCCAGCTCAGAGGCAACATCAGTAGTGGAAAAGAGTCATGGGATTTTTTTGCCATTTAGTCTTGGATCAACTATGTTACAGTTCATGGTTGGGAACCAAATGGCATAAGGATTAAATATGAAATCCCTTTTGCAAATCACTGTTCATGCAAAATTGTTCTTCACATTAAGGTTGATTCATTTGGGAATGCAAGGAATTCCAACTGGAGTATAGGCTTTTATGAATGTTTCCTTTGTTAACGTAACCAGCATTTATTAAGTGACTACTATGTGGGCAGCAGAGTAAGAGTATTCTCTCCCTTTCTCCAAGGAACAATTCATGTGAACAGTAAGTCATTTATTTGATATGGAGTTATACCAGAAGAAAAAGACCCAAAAGAAAAACAAACAAGGACACCAGACCTTGTACTAAACTCTAGACTTTTGAAAATGAGATCCTTTGTATGTATAAAGGAGACACCATACATAAAACTAAAAATATCACCTTGGATATGCCTTATTTTTGGAATATGAGGCTCTTAATTTTCTGAAATTACCTCTTTTCTTGTGTGTATATTATATGCTGAGCTAATTATTTCTTATTGAACATCATTTTTGGCTGAATTTTTTCCTTATTATGACTGTTCTGAAATGGTGAACACTCAAATTGTTTTTTAAAAGACTAGGTATAATATCAGATACGGACTAAAAAAGGATTTCTCAGTTCCTTCCATGTTCACTCTATGACTTATTCTTCTCATCATTTTTTAAAGAAATAAGTCATAAATCAGATTTCCATACATCATTTTTTATAAACAACAGTCTTTTAAATCTTTTTAATAAAATATGTGCTTTTTGCTAGTAGATGTCTAGAAAGAAATTGGAGTAATATATCTTTGAAGATTCTTCTATGTTAATGTTCTTTTGAACAAATGAAACTTCAGGGTAAAAGTCCATTCAGCAACACCTATGGGAAATAAATGATAGGCAGCAAACCGTAATTAGAAATGCAGTCAGAAAACACAGCTAGCTAGCCGGGCTCGGTGGCTCAGCCTGTAATTCTGCACCTTTGGGAGGCTGAGGTGAGTGGATTGCCTGAGCCCGCGGGTTCGAGACCCACCTGGGCAGGTGAGACCTCATCTCTACAATAAAATAAAAAAATTAGCCGGGCGTGGTAGTGCGCACCTGTAATTCTGGCTACTTGGAAGGCTGAGGCGGAAGGATCGCCGGAGCCCAGCAGGTCGAGGCTGTGGTGGCCGGGAGCGGCCACTGCACTCCAGTCTGGGCGACAGAGTGAGACTCCAACTCAAAAAAAAAAAAAGGAAAAGAAAACACGGCTAGCTTTCAACTAAACTTAGAGCTGGCTTATTACCTTGTAGAGCATAAACCTATATATATATATTTATTTACAGTATAGTTTATCTAACTATATAGTTATCTAATATAGGTACATTTATCTAACTATGTGAAACTATGTATAGAAACTATATGTATAGATAGATCTAATTGTATATAATTATAGGCATATATATATATGTCTGCTTTTATCTCTCTTTCTTTCTTCCTCTCTCTCTCTCTCTACACACACACACACACACATACACACACACACACACACACACACACACACAAAATTATCTAACTAGGTAAAGGTACATTTTCCCATAGCAGGCTAGTCAAAATCTTTATAATTTACAGCATTAGAAGAAAGCCTTCATTATATTTAAGCAGTGAGAATAAAAAAGATTATATATAGAGAATCTGGAAGGCAGGATATGAAAAAAAATTAGATTACAGGAAAGGGGGTCTAATATTCCAACAATATGTCAAATGTTTCTATATGTTATACCATATAATTCTCAAGGCAATGCTTTAAGAATAATATCTCCATTCCACAGATAAAGTACAAAGGGATCAAGAATTTCCTTAAGATCATGGACTAAAAATAGGGATTTATTACAGAAATCTCTAGCAAAGGCAAGTCTTTGGTTTTGTGATGGTAAAAGCCAGGCAACACAAGAGCATTGATGAGGTAAATATTTAAATAACAGTATTTAAAAGCTGACCTGCACCATTGATCATTTACTGCTCAGACTTCTGTCCCTCCATATCCCCAGGGCTGACGAATACAATCTCAGGGGACTGCCTCCTCTCAGTGCACTGTGCCTCCCTAAGAGTTTATGGGCAGAATCCCATTTGGAGTAGTTACTCAACAGTGTTTTTGTGGGGTCTGGAACTGTCTTTTCTGGACCTCATCACTTCCTTCCCTTTAAGCTCACTATGACTTGAACTGAATACCACATGCTCTCACTCATAAGTAGGACTTGAATATTAACCACAATAGCACAAAAGAGAAACCAGCAGCTGCAGGACAAGCTGGGAGAAGAGGAGGGTTTGGGTGGGGGTGGGGGTGAGGGTGTAACAACACAAAGGGTACATAGCCATAAAAGCAAAAATTGACAGACTTGCAGGCAGAAATAATGGATCAAGACTTACAGCTGTAGATTTTAACACATCTCTGATTTTGTAGTTACGTTGTTATTGTACCAGTATTTATTTGGCCACGTTCATTCTTGTATTTAATTTTATTTTCTCTCTATTTCCTCATCACTTCTTTTAGAAGTTTTTCTACCTGGATAATTCATATAAATGGAATCACACAATATGTGGCCTTTTATGTCTGGCTTCTTCCACTTAGCATAATGCCTTCAAGGTTCATCCATATTGCAGCATACCAGGGGGAACCCCCCAAATGGAATTATATTTTGGGGGTGACCCCCTTGTAGTACACTTGGAATTTGTTCCTCTGGATCAAATGCTCAGCCAAAGTTTTTAATCTGGAAGTTTTGAGAAGATTGCATCACAACTTGCAGAAGAAACATCCTGAATATTTTCTATCGTAAAAAGGGATAAGCACTGATATACAAAGGAAGACCCCCCCAACTCAGGAATTTATTTATAAAAATTGTATTTATTCTTACATAGTTAAACTTCAGTCACCTTCAAAGTACTATTCGTTTAGTACAATACACCTATCAAGATGCTTTTTCCACTGCTCAAAACAGTTTTTGAACTCGCCAATTTTGATGCCTTTTAGTGCTTCTTCCGTTTTTTGTTTCACCTCATCTACATCGGCAAAACATTTCCCTTTGAGGACTTTTTTCATCTGGAGCAGCAACAGCAACAAAAAGTCACTCGGCAAGATCAGGTGAATAGGAAGGGTGGGGCATGCCACTTTTGATCAAAAACTGCTGAACACTCAGCGTGGTGTGGGCAGGTGTGATGACACAATGAAAGAACCAGTCACCTGTTTGCCACAACTTGGGATGTTTCTTCCGCAAGTTGTGACACAACCATCTCAAAACTTCCAGATTAAAGACTTTGGGTGACTGTTTGATCCAGAGGAACAGATTCTGAGTGTATTACAAGGGGCTCACCCTTCAAAAGATAATTCTGATTTTTGGGGGAGGTCTCCCCTTGTAAGCTGCAATATGGATGAAACTTGAAAGCGTTAAGCTAAGTGAAAGAAGCCAGACATAAAAGACCACATATTGTGTGATTCCATTTATGAGAACTATTCAAGTAAATATGCTTCTAACAAAAGTGATGAGGAAAAAGAAGATAAAATTAAATATGAGAAAGAAAATTGGCCAAATAAACAAGAAAGAAAATGGCCAAATCAATACTGATATAACAACAATATAATAAATAATAAAAGACTACCATAACATCCCACAAAAATATGAATTTGATCTTCTTGAGTTGATAACGTATCTTGCTCCTGTTCTCAAATGGCGGTGAGCTCAAGTTCTTTTCTTTTCTGAGAAGGCCTTAGTGGGGGGTGTAAGCCTGGATTTGGGAGGAAACAGCAGGCAGGCTCTGGAGAAGCCTCGACCGGAACACATATTCCTTTAGCCCAAGTCTACAATGGAGTAGGTACCAACGAAATGGGAAATTCTTGGGATTGTTGCCAGTGACCTGAAAGATTTGATTATGTGTCCCAGAATTGTTCCTATATATATTTACATCAGAGTGGACAGTGACCACTAGGTGGCATCACATTGCAACTAGACAGGAGAAATTTGAGCTATGCAACTTTGGAACTTTTGACCCCTTGGTTGCAGAGGCTAGTTCTGGACATTCACAATTAAACATCTCTTCGTGTACACGACTGATTCTCTAGGACAAATATAGAAAACTAATAAAACTATAACTATGAAGTAAATTGAAATGGACTTAGCAACTTCCTCTCTCTCAAATCCCAGCCTCATATTGCTTTAGGAGTAAATTCTACCAAACTTTCGAGAAACAGTTAATTTCTAACTCATATTAGATATTCCAGAAAACAGAAGAGAACCAAAACTGATTAACTTGCTTCACGGATCTAGAGTAATAAATAAGATATGATTTCCAATATGTGTGTGGGAGTGCCCCTGCCAAGATGTGTGGCTCCCTCAGTGCCAGTGGGACCTTGGAGCCTGAATGATGCTCACTGGATCCAAAGATGTGACACGAGATGTCACATCATTTTCTTCTCCACTCTTACTCCCTGTTGCCCAGCAGATGAGAGGTCTATGTGCTCAGGATTGGAGACGTAGGCTGCTGAGACTATACCTATATCTTACAGGCTGAGGGTGGCGGTCGGGACTGAATATTGCCCTAGAACTTCATGATTAGGGGAAACAGAGACACAGAGAAGTGCATCTTTGCAGGTGAGGTTGGGAGATGAAAAGAGGAACCTCAAGCCTGGGAATCACCAAATATCAGAGTTAGAGGTGACTGCATGTTTTTTGCCCACTTTTTTTTTTGAGTTAGAGTCTCTCTCTGTCGCCCAGACTGGAGTGCAGCGGCCGCTCCTGGCAACCGCAGCCTCGACTTGCTGGGCTCCCGCGATCCTTCCACCTCAGCCTTCTGAATAGCCGGAATTACAGGCACGCGCTACCACGCCCGGCTGATTTTTGATTTATTGCAGAGATGAGATTTCGCCAAGTTCCCAGGCGGGTCTGGAACCCGCGGGCTCAGGCAATCCACTCACCTCAGCCTCCCAAAGCACAGGATTA
>NW_007248415.1:94024-109049 GCF_000164805.1 Carlito syrichta
ATTCATGGTCATTTATGTTTCCATGTGAATTTCTGTATTGTCATTTCCAGGTCTGAGAAGTAAGGTTTTGTAATTTAAGGGTTATTGTGTTGAATCTATAGATTGCCTTTGGTATGATGACCACTTGTATACCTAATCCTGAATTGTACCACACATCTTTAAAGTAAAATTAAAAAAAAAATGTGACTGAAAGGATCACCAGTTCAGCTTCAGGGACACTGCAGGCATCGTTTCTCTCCAACTAGGTTGAGTGAATGTCCTCTTCATTAGGGTGAGGTCACAACTATTTGGGAGTCACTCCCTTCCTAGTCAGGTGGGTCAGAAATTTCTTCCTTGGACTGAGTTGAATTTGTTTCCCTGGGGATTTTCCCTGAAAACATGATCAGTTTGAGCTGCTAAACTGGAAAGGTGAATGTCAAGTGGTTGGGAAGAAACAAAGACTTCAGACCCATAAGGGCATATGTTACCCACCAAGTGCTAAGAAGGTGCTGGCAGCCACACAACAGGGACTTTTAGCAGATGGAGGAAGGGCCAAGACAGTAAAGTGTCTTGATTAGGGGCGTGAGTGGGAGGCTGGGTTAGCTGTTTTGCATTCTGCTGCAATAGGTGGGTAGCATATAATATTAAGGGGCTGGGAAAAATTCTGTATGAATGATAGGCTTCTATGTTATCATGATGTCATTTCTCTATCAGTCTATATTTGGGAAATCCTGCAAGACAGACTGAATATAGAAATTAACTTATCCAAGAATATACATGCTTTCTATGGAGAAATGTTTACAATGTAAATAAAGGGCATAGTAGATAATCTGAATAGATAGACATTCTATGGCGTTGGATGATCTGACTTAATACAATAAAGACGATGATTCTTAAATTAGTCTTTAGCTTTGATTCAATAAATCCCAATAAAAATTCCAATTGGATTTTTTGACAATCTTGGTAACCTTTAGGCTAAATTTTATGCATAATAATGACAGCTCACAAATAGTAAGCCTCTTATCTAATTTGTAAGTGTACAGTACAGAACTGTTAACTTTAAGCACAACTTTAGCATTTTTTCATAGAAAGTCAGTCGTGAAAAAGAAGAGTAAATAGGGTAGCTTGCCCTGGAAACTATTAAGACATACTACAAATCAGCCATAGGACACATTGTTAAAAACAGTGTGATATCAGTACAAAGACAGTCAAATAGATCACTGAAACAGAATAGCACAATGACAGAATAATATTGGTTGGATTTTTTTTTTTGAGACAAGGATTCACTCTGTCACTCAAGGTGAAATGTAGTGGCCCAATGCCAGCTCACCACAGTCCTCTGAGGTTCAGGCGATTGATCCTTCTGCCTCCACCTCCCAAGTAGCTGGGACTATAGGCGACACCATCATGCCTGACTAATTTTTAAAATTTTGTAGAGACAAGTTCTCGCTATGTTGCCTAGACTGGTCTTGAACTCCTGGGTTCAAGTAATCCCCCTGCCTTGGCCATGTGAGCCACTGTGACCAGCCTGAAAATTAATATAAGAAGAAGATAGCACCGTAAGTCAACAGGGAGAGGAAGAAGTTTACAGTAGAGGGTATTGGAAAAACAGGCTCATTAACTGGAAAGAAATAAAACTGATCTTATTATAACACCACATATAAAGGTAGATTTCAGATGAATGACACCTAAATGTAAAATTTAAAACTGTGTGGTTAATTGGATAAAAATATAGGAGAATATCTTTGTAATCTCAAGGTGGGTAAGATTTATTAAATAAAAATTCAAATATAAATACATAAGAACAAAGTTGACTTTGATTACATCTGGGCAGTATTATTACAGAGAGTAGAATGTTAGTAGTCTGTAAATAGTTTATAATACCCCAAAGGGACTATTATCTAGTGCACATAGATAACTAAGTTAACAAAAAAGACATAAACCCTAGCAAAAAATGGTAAAACATAGGAAAAAAATTACAGCATACATAAAAAATTTTACAAGAATATATGCAAATAAAGGAAGGCTATTGCTAGTTTGTTTGACCCCTTTAAATCTCATGTTGAAATTTGATCTCCAAGAATGGAGGTAGAGCCTAATAGGAGGTGTTTGGGTCATGGAAGTGAATTCCTTATAACTAGATTAATGATGGGGTGGGGCATGGGAGGGTTAAGGGGGTTCTAAGGATTGGTCCCCATAAGAGCTGGATATTAAGAAGAGCTCTGTGTGGCCCTCCTGTCTCTTGCCGTCTGTCTCACCATGATCTCTGTACATGCCAGCTCACCTTCCTCTTCCACCCTCGAGGTCTTTCCCAGACACAGATGCTGGTGTCATGCTTCTTGTATAGCCCGCAGGACTGTGAGCCAAATAAACCTCTTTTCTTTATAAATCACAGTGTCAGGTGTTCCTTTATAGCAACACAAACAGACTAATACAAAGAATATACATAATTACCCATGAAGAGGGAGGGAAATGTTAGTGCAGCACGAGGATTTAAAAATATACATGTGAAAAAACAAATACAGAAGTTAATGGATAAATAAAACAGGAGTCCTATACGGACCAATGAACTGAGTCCCACCAATTGAGGGGGATAATTGGCTTAGTCCTCTCCAACGGAGACCCAAAAATAAAAGAAGAAAAAAGATGAAACACTGTCAGTCTCTTTGAAGCTTCAAGCCTGCCCTTCTTCTTCCCAGTTTTATCTCTTGAGGTAAACATCTACCCATTAGATAATCAGGCAGCCTCAGAGGCTGTCTTGTTACTTATCTGAATTCATGTGTATAGGACACCTGGCGCAGAGTACATACTCAAATGCTAGTTTCCTCTTCCCCATTTTAATGTTTTCTTTTCATCTGCCTTTCCCTTTATAGTTCTTTATTTAAAACATCTGAAAATTCCTCACCATTGTGTTCATTCTCTGTTATTTCCTTTCTCTTTTGAAGTTGTGGTCACCTTAGTTCCCTACTTCAGATATGTCTCTGATGCATCCCTCTTTCTGGAGATGACACAGCTCTGAATGCAGCCTAGGAAGCCTGAGTGGTTTCAGTAGTTACTGATGACTACTCCTCAGCCTTCCTCCCTCCATCCTAAATCTGTCACGCAACTCATGCCGCTAAAGCACTCCCATCCTCTCCTGGTGCACTTTTTGCGTAGTCCTAAGTTAAAGATAGGACGTGAATGGCTGTTGGATTTTATTAAATTTGGCTTCACATTTGTGCTCAGCCTGTCAACTGTGCTATCAAAAGATTTCTTCCACATTTATATCATTCCCAAATTTGATAAATATATTGCATAGATTTCTTGGGCAGAGCTAAGTAAAAAATTGGTGGAAGTTATAGAAAGGCAGGTTAGCCTCAATATAAGGAAAACTGTTGGGAGCCGGCCACGGAGGCCCACTGAGCGTTAGGGATCAGGTAGGGATCAGGGAGGGCCGTGGACCTCGAGACCACTAGGACGTGTTCGAGAGCCGTAGACCCCATTTTCCTCCCCCTTTTGCCATGCAGCACAAGAACAACCTAAAGGAACTCTGCTGGCCTAAGCTGAAGACTCTGTGACTGTGACAGGCATAGCTGACTCTAGAAACCCATTGTTCCTGTTTCCCATAAACTGCGGTTTCGGCCTAGGTATTAGATATAATTCAAATTCAGGTCACATTTAGGAGCCTTTTATACGGTACAAGCTTCTTTATAAGATTTAAAAGAATATTTATAGAATTAGTATATACTTAGGGAGAGCTGTTTGCAGCTTTTCAATGGTGAAGATGATTTTCGAGAGTGGCCCAGCACAGAGTTTGGGCTGGGCCACATTCCTGAGAGCCCAGCATGTACTTTGGACTGGGCTGCATTCTTCTGGGTCGGCTTTAGCTACAGTTGGTGTAAGGTCTTTTTTCTACCTGTTATAGAAATTGAATTTATTTTATTCATAGAAGGTATTGTAGAATAGGGCATGCTACGAATCATGTTAGTTCATACATAATCAATCATAATATTTTTAGGTTTAATAAGAATATAGTTAACTTTAAGAATTTTCATCGTCTCCACTTTCTACTATCAAAGTTTTTGCCTTAGTACATTTACAATTTACATTTAGGTTTTAAAAGCTTTGCTGCTGCTAATCAACTTTATATATTAGAATTAAGAATTGAAAAACTTTCATAGAAATTAGGATAGACATATAAGACTTTGGAATAGCCATTTTGTTAAGAGATTGTAGTCTATTGTTCCAAAAGGTGGCCCACCGTGGACCTTGGACTGGGCCACATCCTGTAGGGCCCAGTGTGATCTTTGGACTGGGCCACATTCTTTAGGAAATTGGCTTAAGCTATAATTAAGAGCTTCCGTAGCATTATATAAGTGGTAGAGTTTAATTTAGTCATCATGGGTATTGAGTGAGCTTTAAAAGTTATTGATTATCAGAAAATCATTAGACTAGTAAGGATTGTTACACTGCTTTTGAAGAACATTAACTAGCAAAGGGAACAATGAGACAATCTTGGGGTTTGTTCCTCCTCACACCTAAGCATCTGGTGGGTAGGGGATGCCCCCCCGCACCTGGCTTTGTGTTCACGTGAAAGACTTGTGAGACTGCCTTTCTAAAATTTGGGGATAAATACCTGCTGTAACTTTCAATAAACGGCTTCTGCTCATTTCACTGAACAGTTGTCCACTTTCTTTCTTTCTCTTTCTTCCTCTTTATATCTATCCTTCCATCTTTCTTTCTTTTAATATCTATCCCTACAGATTCGCCGACGCCACCACATCTTCCAAGGGACTCCCCAAAACTTGCAGGGGCTGGCCCCCCGCAGAAAACCTTTAAAAGTCAGAATGATCTTAAAATGGAATGAATTTCCACAAAAGGTAGTGAATTTCTTGTCACCAGAGGAGCCCCCAAACGTGGTTGCTTGATGAAGGCAGGCACGTTGGAGTTCGGTGGATCTCACCCTCTTATCATACTAGAATCCTTTGAGGAGTTCTGTAAACTTCCCAGTGCTTGCCCTTTTCTCTCAGATATTTTTATTTAATTGATCTGGCATGGCACCAGACATCAGACTACTTTTTTAAAGCTCCCAGGTAAATCCAGGGTTGCCCCATTGCCGAGAACATCTGTTGGAGAGAAAAAAAAAAATTGAAGTCCAGAATGGGAAAGTTGGATCTGACAGCCTAAAGTTTTTCCTTTCACTTCTGAAATAATGTTATTTTAACTTTCTATTTGGTATAAAGATGGGTGCTTGGGTGCTTTCTGAGGCTGACTTCCTTTCATCTCATGTTTTCTTTCAACTAGGATTTTTCCCTGTGTCCACCCAGCACTGTTTTTATGAAATGTGGTGTGCTGCTTTTATTCCTGGGTGCCGAGATATTTTTTTCCTTTTGAGATCAATTGCCTTAAAATGCTCTCCTACCCTCTCAAATGGAAATCACAGCACTTACTCCAAAAGGGACAATTTTCTGTAGAATTGGCTATTTAGATTGAAGACCACCCATTTAACTGTGAAAAGGCCATCACAGTAGTCTTAAGCATAAATTTTTGGGGGGCGAGCGTCCATATGTTGAACTGGTTTAGAAAACCCCAGATTCTTGTTAACTTTGACAATTGAAAAAGTCATTAAGGGATGATTACAAGAGCTTCCATCTATGGGCGCTTGTTAATTATCTGCATTCTGCAGGGAAGAGAATGAGATTGGGAGGAGAAGGGGAATAAGGATGGAGAGATCAGCTGCAGAGCCTCAGCCTGCAATGGAAAGTGACTACCTGAAGTCCCCTCGTCTGCTTCCTGTTTTTCTGCAGAGTGAACTTTTGATAAAATTTGAGTCCTCAGATGCCTCTTTGTCCTTTCAGACTCACAGTCTGCTCTTTCTGTCTAACTCCCCCAAGGGCAGATGGGCGGGCTGCTCTCCTGTGACACTGTGCCATTTTTTAGAGTTAATTCTTATGTGTCTTGCCTCCTTTCAAGAAAAAAGATCAGGGCTTGACATTATTTCAGGCTCCTTAAATACCTGTGAGAGGATAAAGTTCACTAAAACATAATCCGTTGCTTCTAGATGAACAGCAACAATTCTTGGTCCAAAACCTTAACTTTCCAACCACTAAAATGTTAAATGTATACAAGATAGACACATATGTTGCCTTAAAGAAAGACTTTCCTTTAAAAATAATTCTTCCTCAAATGAATTTTCTCAGCTAGTTTCATGGATTTCTCTTCTTAACCTAACAATTAGCCAAACAGTATTTACTTCTTTCTAAGTTCTTGTGTTGGGTGCATGGGAGTATATATCTTAAGGCATGAGAGCAATTTTGTCTATGACTTCATTAATGGGTCATTGCCCTCTTGGAGCCACAGTGATTGTATCACCCCAAGGCTGGAACTCTGAATGACGAGGAAGAGGAACATTTTGGAGGCAGAATCTGAAACACGGGAATAGGGACTTTTTATTCATACAATTATAAAATCATCCTTTCCTTGGACATATAGAGAAAAACACGAGTTCATGTTTATGTAGATCATTTTTAATTCATATACATTTTTGAGGATGTAAAAAATGATGCACACACAATACTGTGCTCCAGTTGCTTGCTTTTCAGCACAGTTGGCTGATGAACAGTGCCAAAAACATAATAATAGACAGAGTTGGTGAGGAATTTCAGTTTTGGCTTAACTCTACTTGACATTCAAAGATTTCACTCTAGACATCTGGTTCCCAAAAAAACTGGGAATGGATAAGTGCTTATTCCTCCAGGAGTTCTTATCAACAGTCCTTGGATCCTTTATGAATCATTCACATGGTTGTAAGAACTGGGCTTATAGACCTTCCTATCCAAGAATCAGTGCTCTGTGGCTTGGTGGAGGTTGACAATGTTAACATGACCAGTATGACTGATATAACACTTCCCTTGAACCTTCTCGGAGGCTTTCCTCAGTGTATGGTCCAGGCACCATTACTTACCTTGGAGAAATGGAGACTATTATAACTAAAAAGAATCTTCCCGTAGGAGGCTCCTGTAGGGGGCTCTCAGACCAACACAGCCATCTGATCTTTGGGTCTTTACTGCCTGCAACTTTTGGTCAAATTAAAAAACAACCAAACGAGTATACATACAAACTGAAGCTTGTTGTATAGGAGACTGCTGCCAGGACTCATGTACAGATATGACGAAAATTACACCATTCCCATTTGATGAATAAAGAAACTGTATAAATAATGGCTTCACCCATATTTGCCTTACATCTTATGAGTAAAATTCTGTACTTCTGTGCCAATTGCTGATCTTCTCTAGCTATGATTATCATCAGTTCAAGCAGTCTTTCCACCTGTGTTTTTATTTTCATATGACCTACTACTGAAAAATATGTGGATGCTAGACTACCATGTGGGGTCTGTATGACCTCACATCCTCTTTTTTTTTCTTCCTGGTGCTGTGTTATTTCATAAGAAGGGAGAGGCTGACCTATAAAAGCTGTTGTTTACCAAACATCTGTGTTAGCTGGTGTCTCACTGAGCTTAGCCAGTAGGAGGCACTGGTTAGAGACTGGAGGGAGGTTGGTGTACAGAAGGGAGAAACCAGAGTAGCTCGACTCCTTTCTTTCTGCCTTTCTTCCTTTCTGGCTGATTCTCTGGCAGCAGGTACATTTATCCTATGGCTCCAACCATTCATTGTACAGGTCCACCATGAGTCTGGCATTTGTGGGATTATTGACTTTTCTGAGCTCTAGCAACACCACCTCCTCTCTTTGTTCTCCAGCCTAGAGGTGGCATTGGCTTCCTTTTGTTGCGAATGTCTGGGTGACTGCATCCTCCCATTTGGCTCTCAGCTTTTCTATCACCTATATAACTCCTTCTGTGCATTATATTCCCTTTGTTCTAAATACTTTTACTTGTACATAATCCAACCTCATCTTGTAAAGAATACGAAGTCCCAAGTGAATAAAATGTGCTTCCTAAGGCTGTCTGGAAGTCAGACTTCTAGTATTTCAATCACTGACGATGCAGTTAAGAACCCAGATGTTAAAAAAGAAAAACCCCAAACCCCAAAGAAATAAACACAAAAAACCTGTAAACGTCTTTAATGTGAGTAGCTATAAAAAACATCCTTGCACTAATACCCACGCATCAACCCATGTAAGCAGATCCTCATTCAGCCTGTTATTTCTGTTTTTGCAAGCAATTATTCAAGTTGCTGTCACTA
Organism: Carlito syrichta; assembly: GCF_000164805.1. Lineage (NCBI taxonomy): Eukaryota > Metazoa > Chordata > Mammalia > Primates > Tarsiidae > Carlito > Carlito syrichta. Next base: position 102,187 of record NW_007248415.1, read on the forward strand.
CCAAGTTCTCCTGGGAAACTGGTGTCCGTATGTGCCTGGTGACAGCATTATGCCCATGCTGTTATTTCATTGAACAGTGCTTTCGTAGCCTGGACCGATGAATGCATCTCCCCAGACACCTAATTTACTATCAACTAGGGACTCACCAAGCAGAAAGAATCTGGGTCAATAATTCATAGAGACACAGAAAAACTGAAACCCCAATACAGAGAACTAAATAAATTAGGGGCTTATTTTTTTCTTATGCAATGAAAAGCTAGAGATACAGTGTTGCTGGCAATCATTCCAGTTCAAGGATATCAGAGCTGAGTCCTTCGCTGTGGTGGTGGCTGTGACCATGAAGACATGCTGTTTGGTTTGCCCTTCAAGGAAGAATTTATCATCTTGAGAGGCTCCACATTCGGTGTCTTAAGGATCCACCTCAGCTTTTGATCCAAGGCCATATTTTTTTTCAGGTAGCTCCTAAGCAATGTCAGATTCATGGTGGGGGACACTTGGACATGGCATTTCAGGTCAATTCAGGCCTCCTCTAATGGGCAACCTTTGCTCTGGAGGGTCCCATGGGTTTTGTTGAAATTTTGTCAGATTTGCATCATAGTTTAAGGCTTCTCTTGCCCCATATTGACTTTTTCCCCTTTTCTTTTCTTTTTGTTCTTTTTCTTTCTTGAGTCAGAGTATCACTCTGTCACCCAGACTGGAGTGCAGGGGCATGATCATGGCTCATGCAGCTTCAGCCTTCTGGGCTCAGGAGATTTTTCTACTTCAGCCTCCTGAGTAGCTGAGACTACAGGCAAGCACCACCACTCTCAGCTAATTTTTTAATGTTTTTGTAGACATGAGGTGTTGCTATGTTGCCAAGGCTGGTCTTGAACTCCTGGGCTCAAGCAATCCTCCCGCCTCAGTCTCCCAAAGTGCTGGGATTACTGTGCCTGGCCTCTGCTTCCTCTCTCTTCTTTTCATAAAGTCAAATCAGCATTGTAATCAGAAGGCTTTCTGGCCTAGTTCTATCCCACCTTGCTTTGGATCTTTACTCTCCTAAGAAACCTCTCTCACTCCTCACTCTAACTTAATGTCTGCTTTCTGGAGGTCTCAACTAGCAGCTCTTTTCTTGGCCCTTTTTTACGAAGTCTGCTTGTGTTTGCAAAACGGTTGTCCCACCTCCAGTGTCTCAGCACTGTGTCCAAGTTTGCAACAGGATGCAGCACTAACAGCTCAGTCTGCTCTTCTGGAAGGGAATTTTTCTGCTTTAATTTCTTAGGCCAGAGCTGTGTCATATAACTACAGTACTCACAAGTGGGGCTGGGAAATATATTTTGTTTGTTTTAGCTGAACATATTGCAATACCAGTAAAACTAAGTTCTGTTACTAACAGAGAAGGAAAAGCTGGGTATTTAGTGGGCAATTGGTAGTTCTGCCCACTTTATTTTCATTTGTGGAAAATCGTGCATTTATGAAATCAATGTATCTGATGATAATATAGACAGTGACCAGGTGTGTGGAAGAGACAGCTGACCATCTGCCCTTTGGTATGATCTGAGGAAGGATTTCTGCCACTAGAAAGGAAAGAAAAAAAGCTGAGGTTCTATCATTAAGCACTTCCCTATGATTGGACTCTTCTTAGTCTAAGCTAGTATTCCCATTTAATTGATAAATAAATTGTTATCAAATAGCAATATAAGTTATTGCTGTAAGTTATAAGTTAGGCTAAGTATTCTTACTATAAGTATTTGTGGAGCACCCACACAATGTATATACTAAGTGCTTTGGGATTCATAGTAAACAAAACAGTAAGAGTCTCTGCACTCAGCGGTAGGTATCTTAAATCTATTGCTGTGTTGCATGAGTAAAAAGGATTGTAACTTTAAGGTTACTTGCAATTCAAATAAGGTAAATATGATTGAAAATTGTCCGTGTTTTTTTTTTTTCCTTTGGGAGTTATGGGGAGATTTTGAAATAATCCTCACTTTGAGACTCTAATTGACTTCCAGGTCAAATGGCAATCTGATAATACTTGCTGACAATTTGATAATACCTCTTCCCTCCTACCTTGTCTTTTCTTCACATCTTCATAGGTTTTCCTTTACTGTTTGAATAGAAGGGAGCCAGATTGTTGGCAGGATTGTTAGAGTAAGGTCACAAGATTCCCCAGGTGTCTACTTGGAAAAAGTATAACTCTCTATTTTGGCAGGTACTGAGCCACTTATTCTATGAATAGCCCAAATGCATATTCAGTCATCCTTCTTTATCCAAATGGAGGCAAGTATTTTGGGTATCAAATTTTTGAACAGTGGTAGCCTATATCCCATTATTTTAAATGGGGAAAATTGTAAAGTATTTTTAACCCACCCCCCAAAACACAAAACTATTTCTCCTAAATGACTAAGACACTGTTTCATACATATAAAACACAGTGAAACTTTCCAGAACCAATCACAATTGCAAGCATCTTTAAACATCTCTCAGGCTTACAAAAAAAAATATCGTAGGTTTGGCAGATGGGGACAAGCTCATGGTCAAGCGTATGTCTTTTACGAGTTTACTCTTCATGTGCCTCATTGCTTCTCTCCTTTTCTTCTACTATTTGGGCTTTTTCACACCTCTTGGACTTACCTGCTTTCTTCACAGATGCTTGTGACTTTCTGTTCTTTCACTAGACCTATTTATTCTCTTGGTGAATTGTAGGAGGTGATGATGATAACGTGTAAGTCCCAAACCGCTCTGGAAAGCAGTTTTTTGCTAAGGCTTTTGTGAGCCACCTAAATGTTTTCTCTGGCATGCACACGCAGATTTATGGAAGTAATTTTTACTTTGGATAGTAAATTTTGCATAAACCCTTTTGTAAATTGTTAAAGTAGATATTCTGATGTAAACGTTCAACAAGTGAAAAAGTCTGTATAAAGTGGTTGTGTTTCTTTGAAATTAATGGCTAAATGTTCTGTTTTGGCATCTGGAAAGAATTACCTAGAGTGGTGTTTACCATATAATTTGTATAATTCTTTTTTAGAAATTGATATTCTGTTTTTGGCTAAGTATGCTCTTTGTTGGATGAAGGGAAAAATTTCCATGGAAGTCAACTAAGCTCCTGAAGCTTGTGGAACTATACTTAAGCTGGAGTAATTCGTTAGCTAAGTGTTTCTCAGAATGCTATTTCTTGAAACAACATTCTAGGAATTAATAGGTGTGGCTAAAAAGTGTGTCATTATAAAATAAATATGAAGAAATATGTCCTTGCTCCTGAGATTTACAGCTTTAAAGAACATATTAAAGACTTTGAGGACTCTTATGCAAGGGGAACCCCTCAAATTGCCATAATTTATTTATAAAAAATTGTGAATTTATTCTGATATGTTTAAGATTCAGTCACTTTCAAAGTACTCTCCATTTGATGTAAAACACCTATTAAGATGCTGTTTCCCATACTCTAAGATTGACCACATACTTGGCCATAAATCAAGCATAAGCAAAATTAAAAGGACTGAAATTTTACCATGCACCTTCTTGGACCACAGTGGAATAAAAATAAACATTAACACCAACAAGGTCCCCCCCCCAAACCCACAAAGACATGGACACTAAACAGCATGATGCTAAACAACTCCTGGGTCAATGATGAGATCAAAAGAGAGATTAAAAGATACCTGGAAACAAATGAAAATGAAGAAACATCTTACCAAAATCTCTGGGATGCCATGAAAGCTGTAGTAAGAGGGGAATTTATATCCCTACAAACACACATGACGAAAATGGAAGGATCACAAATTAACAGCCTAAGAAGTCACCTAAAAAAGCTGGAAAAGCAAGACCACAAAAACCCTAATTTCAGCAGAAGAATCCAGATCACCAAAATAAAAGCCCAAATCCAGGACATAGAAGACAAAAAGATAATACAAAAAAAAATCAATGAAACAAAAAGCTGGTTCTTCTAAAGCAGAGGTCCTCAAACTTTTAAAACAGGGGGCCAGTTCACTTTCCCTCAGACCATTGGAGGGGAGAACTATAGTCTAAAAAAAAACTATGAACAAATTCCTTTTTTTAAAAAAACTGTAGTCCACCCCTCCAATGGTCTGAGAGACAGTGAACTGGCACCCTGTTTTAAAAGTTTGAGGACCCCTGTTCTAAAGGATAAACAAGATCAATGGTCCCCTAGCTAGACTGACCAAGAAAAAGAGAGAAAAAGTCCAAATAAACACAATCAGAAACACAAAAGAGGAAGTCACATCTGATCCTGAAGAAATACAAAAGATCATTAGAGACTACTATGTACACTTGTACATTGTACAAGTTTTGAAAACCTCAAGGAAATGGAGGACTTTCTGACATCACACAACCTTCCTAGGTTGAAACAAGAAGAAATTGAGACCCTAAATAGACCAATAACCAAGGAAATTGACTACGTAATAAGAAAACTACCTACAAAAAAAAAAAAAAAAAAAGCCCTGGACCAGATGACTTTCCAGCAGAATTCTACAAGACATTTAAGGAGGAGTTTATACCAATCCTACTGAAGGTATTCCAGGTGATTGAAAAAGATGGAACTCCCCCAAATCATTTTGCGAAGCTAACATCACACTGATACCCAAGCCAGGTAAAGACCCAACAAAGAAAGAGAACTACAGGCTAATATCTTCAATGAATATAGATGCTAAAATTCTCAAAAAGTTCCTAGCAAACTGGATTCAACAACACATCTCAAAAATCATCCATCATGACCAAGTAGGCTTCATCCCTGGGATGCAAGGCTGGTTCAACATTCGTAAAACCATAAATGTAATTAAATACATCAACAGATATCAAAACAAAAACCACATGATTATATCATTAGATGCAGAAAAAGCTTTTGATAAAATCCAGCACCCCTTCTTGATAAAAACCCTTGAACATCTAGGCATATGGGGAACATACCTCAAAATAGTAAAAGCCATCTATGAGAAACCCACAGCCAGCATACTCCTAAACAGACAAAAACTGGAACCATTTCCCCTGAATACTAGAACAAGACAAGGATGCCCACTCTCACCCCTCCTGTTCAATATAGTATTGGAATTCCTGGCTAGAGCAATCAGAGAAGAGAAGGTAATCAGGGGTATTCAAACAGGAAAAGAGGAAGTCAAGTTATCTCTCTTTGCAGATGACATGATCGTGTACCTTGAAAACCCAAGAGAATCTGTCAAAAACCTCCTTACACTGATAAAGGACTTTGGCAAAGTCTCAGGATATAAAATAAATGTGCAAAAGACAATCGCATTTCTTTACACCAATAATAAATAAACAGAAACCCAAATAAAAAGCACAATTCCAGCCGGGTTCAGTGGCTCATCCTGTAATCCCGTGCCTTTGGGAGGCTGAGGTGAGTGGATTGCCTGAGCCCATGGGTCCAAGACCTGCCTGGGCAGTGAGACCCCATCTCTACAATAAATCAAAAAATCAGCCAGGCGTGGTAGCGCATTCCTGTAATTCTGGTTACTTGGAAGGCTTAGGCGGAAGGATCGCTGGAGCCCAGCAGGTCGAGGCTGTGGTGGCCGGGAGCAGCCACTGCACTCAAGTCTGGATGACAGAGTGAGACTCTAACTCAAAAGAAAGAAAGAAAAAAAAAAGCACAATTCCATTCACAATAACCACAAAAAAAATGAAATACCTTGGCATCTTCCTAACCAGAAACGTGAAAGACCTTTACAATGAAAAGTACAAAACACTGCTCAAAGAAATAAAAGATGACACAAACAAGTGGAAAAATATCCCATGCTCATGGGTTGGAAGATTCAACATTGTGAAGATGTCTATCTTACCTAAGGCAATCTACAGATTTAATGCAATACCCATCAAATTACCAGCAACATTCTTCTCAGACCTAGAAAAAAACAACATAGGAATTCATATGGAAACACAAACGACCAATAGTCAGAATAATCCTCAGCAAAAAAAACAAAGCAGGTGGTATCACATTACCAGACTTCAAACTTTACTATAAAGCTACAATATTCAAAACAGCTTGGTATTGGTACAGCAACAGGCATATAGACCAATGGAATAGAATTGAGATTCCAGAAGCAAAACCTCAATTTCTCAACCAACTCATCTTCGAAAAAGCCTCCACCACCTACCACTGGGGAGAGGAGAACCTATTCAGCAAATGGTGCTGGGAAAACTGGCTAACTACATGCAGAAGATTGAAACAGGACTCCTATCTATCCCCATGCACAAAGGTTAACTCTAAATGGATCAGAGATCTAAATGTAAAATCTCAAACCATAAGAACCTTAGAAAATGAAGGACATACCCTCATGGAAATTGGAACTGGCATCCAATTCCTGTAAAAAACTCAAAACCCACAGGTCATAAGAGATGAGATAGACAAGTGGGACCTCATTAAACTGACAAGCTTCTGCAAAGCCAAAGAAACCATCAAGAGAGCAGGGAGACAGCCTACAGACTGGGAAAAAGTATTTGCCAACTCCAAGTCTGACAAAGGTTTAACATCTTGGATCTACAAGGAACTCAAATGTGCTGAAAAGAAAAAAAACAAACAACCCCGTTATAAAATGGGCAAAAGATATGAACAGACACTTCTCAAAGGAAGACATCCGAGCAGCCAACAGACACATGAAAAAAATGTTCAACCTCACTAATCATCTGGGAGATGCAAATCCAAACCACACTGAGATACCACCTAACCCCAGTCAGAATGGCAATTATCAATAACTCAAAAAATAACAGTTGCTGGAGAGGGTGTGGTGAAAAGGGAACACTTCTACACTGTAGGTAGGAGTGCAAACTAGTGCAACCTCTGTGGAAAACAGTATGGCGATTCCTAAAAGCTCTAAATATTGACCTCCCATATGACCCCGCAATCCCCCTACTGGGAA
>NW_007248415.1:109211-120001 GCF_000164805.1 Carlito syrichta
GGTAGTAAATATCTGTCTGGGGATGGGAGACACCTCTTATCAACAAGGGTGCCTGAACGAAGCATATTTGTATACCTAACCCTTAACTATACCCCACAGTATCATAATAAAAAATATTAATTGAAAAAAAAAGAAAAAGAAAAGATGCTGTTTCCACTTCTCAAAACAGTTTTTTAATTCATTCATTTTGATGCCTTTTAGTACTTCTGCCATTTTTTGTTTCACCTTTTCCACATTGCCAATATGTTTCCCTTTGAGGACTTTTTTCATTTGGGGGGATAAAGTTGCTGGGGTAAGATAAGGTGAATAGGGAGGGTGAGTTACAGGGGTCATACAATTTTTGCTGGAAAAAACCGAAAAAAAACCAATTGAACACTCACACAATGTGGGCAGCTATACTTGTAAATCACCCATCATGAAGTGGGCAAACACATGAAAAGAATAAAAAAAAAAATTCACTGAAGACAAATATATCCTCTTACAACAATACTTGCTTCACACTATTCTCCAAAACATAATTCTGGTTTTTTTTGGTCCCCCTTGTAGATAAAGCAAAAACTTATTAACTTTGGTCTATTAACATTTCCCATTTTTTCATGAAAAACCAATCATATATAACTCAGATGTGTTAATATCCTGCAAAATGCCAGCTTGGGAGATATTCTATCAAACATATTTTCATTTCTATCACAATTTAAAGAGACTGCTCCAGAATTTGATGGAGTTAAGAAGTATTATATATAATATATCTCCATTTCCTAGCTCTTAAAAATATTCCAAAGAAGCTGATTTCAACACAAGACACAGGAGTTTGGCAAAGATGAAATAAGGCAGAAGTTGGCATGATGTAACGCCTTAAAAACAAGGAAGTTTTTTTTTTTTTTTAACTATTGAAAAGAAAAAAGTAATTTATCTTGTATTCTAAGTTTTTGACTGGGATCCCTGCAACAAAAAGACAGATTAACCAGTGTTAAATCAAACTAAAATTTGGCCCTAGAAAGTATACATACTTGAGTTCTTATGTACGAACCACAATCTAACTTCATATGAAGGCAAACTGAAAATCTAATTTAGGAGAATGTGTCTTTAAGAATAGTTGAGTCTCAGCCAATCATGACAGCCAATCTCCAACCACTCATAGGTGGCCAACTGTTCAAGCCGTGTTCAAATAAAGCAAATGCCTAGATGTAACCAATCCAGCTGTTTCTGTACCTCACTCCTGTTTTAAATATGTCACTTTCCTTTTTCTGTTCAACCACATGGCAGCCATGGAGACTCTGAATCTGTCCTGATTCTGGGGACTGCTTGATTTGTGAATTGTTTTTGCCTTTGTTCTTGCTCAATACAGTTCTGTTAAATTTAATTTGTTTAAAGTTTTTCTTTTAACAGATTTGATGACAGAAGTGAGGATCTACAGTAAAACTCCAGTGATCCCTAGGAACACCGGGTGACCATACAAGGTACCCACGGAGCCAGATGTGCTCACTGTTCACTTGTTTGTAAATGGAGATCTTGAGTAAATTTTCTCTTGAATTCTGAACTCCACTAATTAGTGCTCCAAGCTGTCTAAATTTCTTGGAGCAATATTTAGACTGGACTAGGTCCAGGATCAGATTTGATTCAATAATTAACTGGATTGGATTCAATTAGAGGCCTCGGGCCTTGGGTAGGTACTTTTGGGTAATGGGTTCATTTCAGTCCATGGAATCTAAGACTCTGCCTTCTGGGACTAAAGCTGATTTCACGTATAAAATGCCAGAATGTGTGCATTTTCAGAATAATGTGTTCACCTTACAAGAGACCATATAGAAATAAAATAATTTTCAAGACATGTTAGAAAAAAGGGGATCACAAACCTCACAAAACAGTGGGATGTGGTATTCTTTAATTGTTATGTGAGGGCACCCAAAAGACTAAACAAATCAAAAATTGCCTTCTTAAAAGATTCTTTGCAAAAAGCAAAGGAAAAGCTTAAGCAACAGACTGAGGACACAAAAGAGGACAGTTCTCTGACTGAACTAACCTCAATTATTTCTTTTGTTTATTCATTTCTACCTAAGTTATCTGAGTTCACTATCTTTTTTGCTTCATCACCTTTTCATCCTGAGGGTGATCAAGAAAGAGGAGTTAGACAGATACCTTACGAAGACCTTGCAATCAGTCGAACTTTCCTCTGTAAGCAACTTTATGTTCTACAACGGAGTTTAGAGCCATTGTAAAAGACATCCATGCCCCAGAGGAAAATCCTCAAAAATTTGGCGAGGAATTTAGAATCCTCATAGGAGCTTACAATCCACAGCTCCCTGACCTTTACCACATATTCACATAATATTGTGCCTGACGAAACTCAAAAATGGATGGCAGCAGTGGAATGAGACAAACCCGAGGAAGATTTTAAAGACCTCTCCAACAACTCCTCATGAGAAGGGCCAAAAGGAGCTAGAAAAATGACTGAAAATCTTTTAGATTTAATTCCTGAGATTTTTTTCCATAAAAAGTTGATTGGTTCATTATACAATCTTGCAGACAAAAAAGGATGAATCATTTTCTGATTACAGAACTTGCTTAGACACATTGTCTGTGAAACATTCTGGGCTCAAAATACAGCCAGGAGTATTTCCTGCAGGGACTGAAATGGCATTAACTGTGCTATTTATAAGTGGAATTCATCCTGAACTTAGTAGTTTAATTAAAAAACATAAACTGGGATGAGAAGTTACAGATATAAACTGGTTGTCTCAACTGAACATTTTGAGAGGACTCAAGAGCAAGAAAAAACCCAAAAGGCTAACAAGCTTATGCCTCTTTAATTACAACAGTTACAGGGGCCGAGACCAAGGGGACCCTCTCATTTTTATTTTAAATCACTACCAAAAGGTCATAGAAACAAGAAATAATTTACCCTGAGATGTTTGCCTTCATTGCAAACAACGAGGACACGAAAACAGATTTTCTGCTTTTATATGAACCCACCGATAAACCTTCTCCCTTTCGGTCAACTGTTTTACCACTAGAGGTAGCCCAAGGGAGTTTAACGCGTGATGACACTCAACATTTATGAGGCTCTGAGGTATTCTCCAGTTAACCGCCCTTTATAATACCCTTAAGTAAACATGGAGAAACAAGTTAAAATAATTTGGAAATCTTGTACTGTCCTGGTGGATACTGTAGCCACCCTATCTACCATAAACCCCATTTTAATAAGCCAACAAATGCCTCAAAGTAAAAAAGTCATTTCTGTGATAGGGGTTTAGAATCAGGTTCAAAAGGTTCCCATATCTGAATTCATTCAGCTGACTTTGGGACCATTTTCAGAAAAATATACCTTTTTACTATGTGATATTGCTCCAATAAACTTGCTAGGACAAGACTTACTTTCAAAGTTAAAAGAGCATATAACATTCTCCTTGGAGGGAGAAATAATCTTAGAGTTTTCTGATTCTTTTGAACCAGAACTGTTATGCTCTCTACAGGCAGAAATTGATAAGACTGAAATTCAGATCTGTAATACCCCTGATCTTTCTAAAAGACCTTAATGGTTATGGGACTCTTTCTCAACCGATATAGGAAGGCTGTAAAGTGTGGAACCTATAAAAGTCCAAGTAGATCATTCCATACCTTTGCCTAAATTACCCCGGTATCCACTAAGACTTGAAGCAATTCAAGGACTCTTACTAATTCTAGAAGATTTAATTTAAAAAAAGACCTATAATTCTGTATACTAGTCCTTATAACACTCTAATTCTACCAGTTAAAGAGTCAAACAGATGAGTTTGAAGATTTGTTCAAGATTTACAAAGCAATTAATAAAATTGTAGTATCAAGGTTCCCTGTAATACCAAATCCTAATAATCTATTATCTAGTGTACTTGCTTATTTAAAGAGGTTCACAATAATAGATTTCTACTCAAGAAGAATGATGTCACAAAACGGTGGAGTAGACACATTCTGGCTTCACTCTTCAGAAAACCAAAACCAAATATACAGGACCAAGATTATTACCAGCAATATCCTAGAACTCAAATCTGAGTCTGAGATGATCTTCAGGGCCATAGAGAAGTAAAAAACTTCAAGCAGGTGGTAAGAGAAACAGGCTTCTCTGTCTGTGATGTGCCTCCCTTAATCTGCTAGATACTGTACATGGAAACTTCTCCTCAAACTCATGGTTTCTACACTGGAAAAAAGTGAGATTGAGGCAGAGCCCATGGGGAACATCAAGGTGCTAGTAAAGAGAAAAATCCCTGAGGGCAGGTTAGAGACAAAGGAGGTGGTGAGACTAGCAACCTCAGCTTGTGAAACTCTGCTTGTATCTATGCCAAAGGAGTTCAGTGTGTGTGTTCAGCTGCATCATGCTGCAGGAGGCACACTCCACAGGTATTCTGGGCATAACCCCCTAGCAAGTCTTCTCACACAGCTGGGGTATCTCCCTTTGGGATTTTCCATTTGGGACAGGCAGTGCTTTGAACATTTGTGAGAGCTGAGACAAACCTAGGTTTAAGGCACCATCTAGTGCCGAAAAGGAGGCAGTGATCTAGGATTAAGGAGACTCAACAGGCAACTGCAAATAACCTCTAAGCAAGCATACCCTAGAAAGACCAAAACAAGCTGGACAGTGAAGACTGGAACAAATAACAAATTCTCCAAAGTGAAGTCACAGATGTCCACAAGAAACAATGGCAAACAGGAAACAATGACCTCCCCAAACAGACAAAGGAGCCAGTGATGAAACCTAATAAGATGTCAGTGTGTGAGCTTTTAGATCAGGAATTCAAAATAGGAATTCTATCAGGTGCAGTGGTTCATGCCTGTAATCCCAACATTTTGGGAGGCCGAGGTGAGAGGATTGCTTGAGCCCAGGAACTCAAGAACAGCCTCATCAACATAGTGAGACCTGGTCTTAAAAAAAAAAAAAAAAATTAGTTGGGTGTGGTGTCTTTAGTCCCAGCTACTCAGGAGGCTGTCATGGAAGGATCACCTGAGCCCAGGAAGTTGAGACTGCGGTAAGCCATGATCACATCATTGCACTCCAGCCTGGGTGACAGAGTATGACTGTGACTTAAAAAAAAAAAAGGAAAGAGAAAACTACAAGATAACACAGAAAAGTTAGTATACATAGAAAAGCAATTCAGAAATCCATCAAATAAATTTAACAACGAGACTGAAAAAAACTCAAGTCCTGGAACCAGGAAGTACATTTGCTGAACTGAAAAATTCATTAGAGGCTCTTGTAAGCAGAATGGATCAAACAGAAGAAAGAATCAGTAACCTCAAAGACCGGCTATTTGAAAATAGCCAGAGGAGGAAAAAAATAATAATAAAAGGGAATTAAGAATTCCTACAAAATATAGAGAATGTTCTTAGAAAAGCAAATCTGACTGGGCTCAGTAGCTCAGCCTGTAATTCCAGCACTTTGGGAGACCAAGGTGAGTGGATTGCCTGAGCCTGCAGGTTCGAGACCAGCCTGGGCAACTTGGTGAGACCTTGTCTCTACACTACATCAAAAATTAGCTGGGTGTGGAAACGTGTGCCTGTGGTTCCAGCTAGTTGGAAGGCTGAGGTGGAAGGATCGCTGGAGCCCAGCAGGTCGACCCTGGGGTGGTCTTGAGCATGCCACTGGACTCCAGCCTGGGCAACAGAGTGAGACTCCAACTCAAAAAAAAAAAGAAGAAGAAAAGAAAGAAAAGCAAATTTAAGAGTCACTGGTATTTAAGAGGGAGCTGAGAAAGAGCAAGAGGTAGAAAGCTTAAAAAGAAATAATAACAGAAATCTTTTTAGAACTAGAGGCGATATGAATATTCAGGTTCAGGAAGGTCGGAGATCTCTGCTCAGCCATCTTTAGTATTTTGGTTCATGAAGAGAGCCAACACTTGCTTGCTTTTGCATAGACAAATCAGCAATACACCTGAACTATAATGCCACAAGAGTTTACTGAAGCCCCTTTGCATTTTCCCCAGATACTGCATCAGGACTTAATAACCCTACAGTTTTCTCAAAATTCTATTCTTGTTCAATAGGCAAATGATCTACTGTTAGGCTCTCCCACTGAAGAGTGCTCTAAAATGAACTCAGTTTACCTTTTATAGCAACTCACACATAAAGGTCACAGGGTTTCAATGGAAAAACTTCAGATTTCAATAGAAAAAGTTCACTATTTGGGACATGACTTGACTACTTTAGGGACTTCGCTCTTGCCTGAAATAATAAAAACTATTCAAAGTTTTCCTCAGCCTGTAAACAAAAGGCAATTAAGACTTTTTTTTTACTTGTAGTATATTGCAGATCACGAGTACTGCATTTTTCCAAATGGCCTCACCACTGTATGAGCTTACTAGAAACAGTACCAGAGCAGTTACCTTTGTAAGATAGTCATGAGCAAGTTTTTAACCAATTGAAACTAGCCTCACAATAGCCCCCAGGGGTAGGACTTCCAAATTACACTAAATCCTTTTACCTTGTTTATTCGTGAATGTAACAAATCAGGCATTAGGAATTTTTATCAAAGAAAGTGGGAAAAAACATAGGCCCATTGCATATTATAGCTTTATATTAGACCCAGTCAGCTAAGACATATTCTAATTGTTTAAAAGCACTGGCAGTAGTGATGTGGTAGAAACTTCATCTGAGCTGATTTTAGGGAATAAACTTAATTTGCAAGTCCTACATGCTATGAAAAGTCTATTAGATCCCAACCAAACTCAGCATTTTTTAGCAAGTAGACTAACATCTTTTAAAATTATTCTTTTAAGCCAGGCTCAGTGGCTCAGTCTGTAATCCCACGCCTTGAGAGGCTGAGGTGAGTGGATTGCCTGAGCCCGCAGGTTCGAGACCTGCCTGGGCAACTTGGCGAGACCTCATCACTACAATAAATCAAAAAAATTAGCTGGGTGTGGTACCGTGCACCTGTAGTTCCAGCTACTTGGAAGGCTGAGGCAGAAGGATAGCCGGAGCCCAGCAGGTCGAGGTTGCGGTGGCTGGGAGTGGCCACTGCACTCCAGTCTGGGCGACAGAGTGAGACTCCAACTCAAAAAAAAAAAAAAATTCTTTTATCTCTTTCTAAATTCCATCTAAAATACTACAACCTACTTAAACCTGCTACTCCATAGCTTCTGCCTGATGATGGCAAAAACCACAATTGTGAAAGTGTTGTATACTGGAAATAATGCCCCCTTGTGCTGATTTATGAGGTACCCCATTGGATACCTCCTAGTTAGTACTTTTTGTTGATGGCTCCCATGCCAAAAACTCAGAAGAAAAATATTAGATAGGATATGCTGTTACCACCCAAGATAAGTTGATAGAGTACCGGTGACTTCCTCAAGTTAAGTCAGTTCAGCCCATGGAGTTTTTGCTCTCACCCAAGGAAGGCAAGTCAGTATATATTTATACAGACAGATAAGATATATGCATTTGGAATAGCACATGATTTTGGCATGTTGTGGAAACAACGAAGGTTTCTGACTTCCAGTGGGACCCCAATCACAAATGGATTCCAAGTAGATGAACTCCTTTCTGCCATCCAGCTGCTATCACAGGTTGCCATTGTTAAGATTGACACTCATGCCTGTAAAAATGAATCTGAACATCAAGGGAATGCCCTAGCAGGCATTCCCTAGCAGGCATTTTATGTTAAAACTGTTACTATATGTTACACATTGGAATATTATGCAACCATAAAGAAAGACAAACATATGGACTTTGCAAAAACTTGGATGGCGTTAGAGTCTATTATTCGCAGAGATCTACCACAGAAACAAAGAACAGAGTACCATATGTTCTCACTCATAAGTGGACCTTGAACAATTATCATAATACTATAAGAAAAGGATTGGCAGTAGTAGGAAACTGCCCGAGGGATGGGAGTGGGGAGTTGGAATTTGTCAGTAGTGAGAATCTGTTGGGTGCGGGTATACCTCATCAACAAGGGTACTTGCATAATAAACATTTGTATACCTAACCCTGAATTGCATCCCACATCTTTAAAATAAAAAAATCAAAAATAAATATAAAAAAGAAAGGTATTGGCAGTAGTGGGAAACTTCCAGGGGAATGGGGATAGGATTGGCAGTTGAGGGAAACTGCCAGGGGAACAGGGGACACACCTCATCAAGGGTACTTGCATAATGAACATTTGTATACCTAACCCTGAATTGTACCCCACATCTTTAAAATAAAAAATTAAAAAAACTGTTAATATATGTAATCTGAATGAACTTCCTAAGATTGATCCAGGTCAATTTTCTTATGATGACTTGTTTAAAACAGTACAATGCACTTGGTTTAGAAAAACAAATTTGATATTCAAAGGGATGTAAATTCAGTGCTAAGTGTGGACTTACAGAGGGCCTAGATGGCTATCTGGTCCTTCCTGAGTCTTTGAAGCTTTTCTGGTTAATGCTCTGCACTCCACAACTCATCGTGGAACAGACAACATGATCCAAATTATGAAAAAACTGCTGTGGGTGTTACTGTTCTAAAGTTGCTAAGAAAATTTAAAACTAATGCTTGGGGGTACTTGCATGAGGTGTGTCCCCTGCTTGGGGGTACTTGATGAGGTGTGTCTCCCACTCCCCTGGCAGTTTCCCTCAACTGCCAATCCTGCCCCCATTCCCCTGGCAGTTTCCCACTACTGCCAATACCTTTCTTTTTTTAAAATTTATTTTTAAGTTTTTTATTTTAAAGATGTGGGGTGCAATTCAGGATTAGGTATACAAATGTTCATTATGCAAGTACCCTTGTTTGGTTTGTCAAACTCATAATCCTAAGAAAATAGTCAAAACTTCAGGTCGTATATTTCTACAACTTGATGGATCATTTGAACATTTACAGATGGACTTTAATCAGCTGCTATCCTCAATGGGATAATAGTATGTTCTTGTAGTAATCTGTTTGTTTTCTGGTTGGGTAGAGGCTTTCCTCTGTAGGAAAGTGGATACTGTAACAGTAGCTAAAAATTATTAGAAAATGTATTTCTTTTATGGGCATCCCTGGAGAACTCTCCAGCAATAGTGGAACTCATTTTGCTGGCCAAGTTATAAAGCAGTTAAATATAATATCGTGAATACAATGGCCTTATCACTGTCCTTATTGCCTTCAGTCTTCTTGAAAGGTTGAAAGAACAAATGGCATCTTAAAACTAAAATTTCCAAGGTTAACTGAGTCAATAGGGTTGCCTTGACCTAAGGTAATACTGTTGGCTTTAATGGCAATCAGATCTACTTCCACTGGAAATCATAACTTGATCCCTTATGAAACAGTCACTAGAAGACCTATGTCCCTAGTAATAATGCATCCCTTGCTCTTTTAAACTCGGATATAACTAAATGCTGCATGCTAAATGGTATGCCAAAGTATATTTTCACAAGGTAAAAAGACTTAATGATTCACCATCTGAGGACAATCAAATTGTTCATGGTCTGGGACCTGGAGATTGGGTCTTCTGGAAACATCATCAGAGGAAGACTACCCTTTGACCTCTGTTGGAAGGAACCACATTAAGTTCTTCTTACTATTATACTGCCTTGAAGTTTCAGGGCCTCGAAACTTAGGTCCTCGTTTTACAACTTAAATGGGTTAATTCAGATTCTTGGAATTGTACACCTGTTGGAAACTTTAAGGTAAAGTCACTTCAATCCGTGATGGTAACAGGACAGCAGAAAGGAGTTCATCTATTTGGAGCCAAAGAAATTTCTTCCCAGAAGCAGATGGCTTCCTAGACATGGACAGTTATCCCAAGATCACGGATCAAGATTTTAAGGCATGAAAGCTTTATGCTTTTTTTCCCCTTTCTTCCTCATTCCTGCCATTCTGGTCCTTTTATTTCCCCATAGGCCGATGCAGGGGACCATAATCAGTAGATGACTTCAGCTCATGCTTATGTTTTTGCACAAAACCAAAGCAATTGTTGGATTTGTGGGCTAATGCCAAAAAATCAGGAAACAATTGCACTGATGCCGACGTCTCTCCATGTTCCCAGTGAGAAGCACTCTGAGGTGCCAAAAGAAGAGAGGAAAGTTATCTGTGATATTTTAAATATCACTGCTTCTTGCATTCAGGCACTCACTAGAAACAGTACTCTTTGTAGTTAATAAGCTGATCATTATCAAATACAGAAAACCTGTACAGGTGATTACTGGAAAAGGTAGACTGTGCTTCCAGGCATCATACACTCAAGACTTGGGAATTACCTATGTGAGCACAAGTAATTGCTTGTATAATGTCACCAGGTTAGATCTGGTAGGCACCCCCCTTTTATTTATTTATGTATTTATTACTAAATGTGGTTATACATCCTTCCAGCATATTATAAAGGAGTCACAGAAAAGTAAATTTCCCAGTTGACCTTGTTCAGGAGATATGCAGATTTAACTGACTCTTGCTCAAATACAACTAGGTAGCCCTCTTTTCCCACCCCTGAGGGCCATACTGGGTTTTTGTAGACTATTTATTCTGTCTCCTCACTGATTTGGATCTTGTTATTTGATCTGGCTCATTCTTGCCTTCATTTTTTGAGTCAGAGTCTCACTCTGTCACCCAGGCTGGAGTTCAGCGGCACACTAACAGTTGGATTCAGGTGATCCTTCCACCTCAGCCTCCTGAGTAGCTGGGACTATAGACACATGCCACCGTGCCTGGCTAATTTTTTTCTATTTGTTGTAGGGATAAGGTTTTACCAAGTTGCCCAGGCTGGTCTTCATGCCTTTCAAACCGTTTACCCTGAGATTTCCCACAATAGCTCCTATGAACAGCGGTCAGAAATGGTAAATAAATGAAATTAGCACCAACCTTGAAAT
>NW_007248415.1:120026-142192 GCF_000164805.1 Carlito syrichta
CAAGAGTGAGCCCCCCAGGAACCCCTTGGAATATAATTTAAACCTCTTGGTATATAATTTAAAGTTAATTCATAAATTGAGAAAAATCATGAATTTTGACGCCAACCTTACTTCTCAGGGTTTCAGAATGGTAGAAGTCATTTTCCAAAAGGTGAATGCCAACATCCGCATTCAATAAAAACACTTGATGGAACATCATGCAACTTTATATTTCCCTTCTGCTATTTTTGGTATTGAACAAAACTGAATGTTGTACCTATCTCTCCACCGATTTTGTTATTACGGAAAGCATAATTTAAAAGGTTACTGATGATACTCTTTTCTAAGACACTGCTACCAAATACATTAAGAAAATCTCCCAAGACAAAGAAATACATGATGTGCTTATGAGAGTAACTAACAGGGTTTGCAGACATCTTAAATGGTGTCTGCTTGGCAAGTTTAGGTTTTCTTTCCACAGTCTTCTACCTTTTATATTTCTTCTAGTAGTTCTCCAGATTATTATGACGTGCGATACCAGGCTAACAACAAAAATGGATACCTCTTAAAGTCAGGTCATTTTATAGAGAACTATGGTCCTTAATTACTATCATACCCTGAACAAAAACTATAACCAATGAGACACAAATACTGTTGAACTGCCTATGTTGCTGAACTTTGGTTTGTTTGATTGGTTTGATTACATATGGACTCTTGTTAAGAAGTACACTTTGTTTTTCTGATGTTATCCTCTTAATAGTAATTTTTATTGCCCCTGGTGCACTGTATCTTCATTTCTTGAATGTTTTGTATGTAGTCATTCATGGGGCACTGAATGGTCTCACTTTGATTAGATAAACAAGAACATAAAAAATTATTCAACTGTGTGACATCATGACTTGTCAATTCCACACTGAGACCAAAGAAGTCTTGTGAATTCTGTACTGTGACCAAATAAGTCATTTACGATGGTGACAGAGAGTAACACCAATGCCCAAAGTTTTAGCCAATCTCTCAAAATTGAGAGGGTGCCAAAAGGGGGAAATTGTTAAATCAAACTAAAATGTGGCCTGAGAAAGTCTCCATACTCATAACTGTGTTCTTATGTATGAACCACAACCTAATTTATTACAAACTGAAAGCCTAACTTAGGGGTACGCTTTCGTAATAGCTGAATCTCAGGCAATCGCAGCAGCCAGACTCCAGTCACACACACAGGAGGCCAACTGTTAAAACCATGTTCTAATAAGGCAAACGCCTAGCTGTAATCAACCCAGCAGATTCTGTACCTCACTTCCATTTTCTGTTTGACGCTTTCCTTTTTCTCTTCATATAACTTATCTGACCATGGGGCTGTCTGATTCATAAAACATTTGTTTCTTTTTTTTCTCAAACTCCGTTGAGCTAAATTTGTTTTAAGTTTTTCTTTTAACACAAGAGAAAAACAAACAGAAGTTTATTAGCATGTATAGTTCATATATACCTGGGAGAAAACTGAGGTAGTTTCAGATTCTGGCTTATATAGCATCTTTAACAGAGAACAATAAAGTTTTAGAGAATTAGCAACATAAAGGCAAAGAACTTTGAGTCTCTAGGGGCTGCAAATTGTGGGTTGGCAAATATGAGGAAAGGAAGGTAAAAGCTCCTTAGTGAAGTTTGTGGTGTAGATTCCTTTGGTGTCTTCTTCTGGCTGATAAAGGTCATCTCTGGTGATCCAACTTTGTGATTCCTGGTAGAGGGGGGACGAAAGAACACCTTTGTAAATTTATGTCCTGCTTTTAGGCAATTAGGGAAAGGCAGAGATCTTTTTTTGTATCTGCATTTTCTCAATTGCCTTCAGCTCAAAATAATTCTTACACCAAAGTGGCATATCTTGAGGTGGTAGACTCTATTGCCTTTTACCATGTTAGACACCGATCATTTTCAGAAAAGACTGAGAAGTGTTTGTGTTGAATTCTAATAAAAATAGAAGAAAATACAGTTACAGTTCATCCAGAATGTATTTCAAATTTGTAGTAATTTCTCAGGGATATTATGTAAATGTAGTATTTGACCCATTATTTCAAAATAATATTTGTTGCTGCTGCTAAGAGAGATATTTACAGTAATAAACAGCAGCATTGTTCTAGAATAAATGCAGGTAATCTTAAAATCTCAAATCTTGACTACAGTCAAGCTAGTCTACCAGGAACAGATGAAACAGATACTTCTTGAAAGGAAGACTAAAGATAGCCACGAGAGCTGGTCTTCCCTTCTGGACTTTCTGTATAGCAGCACACCTCCCTGGAATCCCCAGTCCTGCAGCCCTACCATACTTCCTCTCTGTCTGTGAAGATTAAATTATTGCCCAAAGTGTAACTTTTATCACAGATACCACCTCCTCCATGAAATCCTTTGTGATCTTCCCCGACTGCCTGTTACTTCTCTGTGTCTAGATTTATACCACTAGGTAGTCATGTATTTGTCTTATGGCATTTATGTTTTGCCTTGGTTATGCTATTTGTGTTCTTGTCAAGGCTCTCTCTTGTAACCTACACCCCATTTTGAAATCCTTATTTGTCCTATTGTACTTAGCCAACATGCAGTTGGTGTCTAATATTTATGATATTGCAATGAATAGTGGAAAAAAAAACCCCAAACCCAATTATTTTCTTTAAGTACTCTCACATAGAGAGCAATTGGTACAAACAAAATGAGCATCTGAGGACAATCCCCTGAGTGTTTTGTGTTGGTGTTAGCATTAATGATTTCACCAGGACACCATTTTGTACCCAAGGTAGAACTTAAAGTAAGTAATGTCATTATTGGGTCTCTAAGAGGCAATACTAATTTAAATAGCCAAATGCTTCTCAATATTTTTATTGCGTGAACTGTTTTTTCAGTGTGTTATTTTGGGGTATGTAAATTCTTGGCAACTGTCTGGATTAAACAAACAAAAACTAAGAATGTTATAAATAAGACCACTTGTAAGGTTCATTACCTTTTGACTTTGAGCGATTGCCTAATTACCTTAAGTTCAAAGCTACTTAATGGAATTCCATATAATAATGCCTTACATTTGTCTAGTGCTTGGAGGTTTACAAGATGCTTTCATCTGCAGTCAGCAATTAGTCAATTAACAAATTAATCCTTTGGCATTGAAACCATTATATAACATACATTGACAAACTTGATTTGGGGATTCCTAAAATAAATAAGGGAAAGGTCTTCCTCTCCATAATCTTTCAGTGTGGTGAGGGGAGATAGAAATATAAACAAGTAAGTGGACTAAAACATTGTGACTGATGTCTGTACACACCATAGTCAGGACACAGGGTGGGCAGTGGGGGGCATTCTAACTAGGAAAGGGGAGAGTGGACAGGTAAACAGTCACGGAAGAGAGACCATTGTGTGAAGTTTTGTTTAACTCTTACTGGTTTACTATTGTCCATGCTTGACTTGGAGTGGTAAAGCATCTTTTCTGAGGTCACCCTGCTCTGAAGATTTTAAAAGCAGATGATCCCCTTCCACAGCATCTCTCTCTACAGACACAGTTCCTGGGATGTAAATTGTCATGTTCTAGCTGAGATGAGAAAGAGAAGGTAAGACCAGAGAGCCTGAAATAGGGGATTATGTTTATTCAGAGGAGCCTGGTTCCCAAAGTAACAAGAAAAACAACTTGATTGAAAATGTTATTCATCCATAAAAGAAGAGAGAAAGCCAAACCCAAAGGCAGGGTTTTGAGGTGGAAACAATGACTTTGCTAAGATTTACAGGCTTGTGGGATTTCTCAGTTGCACAGAGTATTAAGGAAAGTTATTTGAAAAATATTCAAATTACTTTGACATTATTTCCCCCAGGTAATATGGAAACTCACAATTTGGAGGTCGGGCTTCTATTAACATGAACCTTTGAAGGGACTGGGGTTAAAGGGTAACCCATTTCTCCTGCTGTCACCTCCCCAGACTCCAATTTAATTTCATTCTTATTCTGCTCACTAAAAGCTACTAGCTTTTTTTGTGGGAAAGATGCCTCCCTTTAGTCATACTTTTAGTGTGTGGCACCACATTTCACTAGGTCGGTGGCATGTTGACTTGTAAAGGGCCTTAAGAAGACACCTAAGTGCATTTAAGATAACAGTGACAAAAGCAACTTAGTATTACTACATATTACCTTTGTTCTCTTAAAGAAAGACTAATATTGGATGTTAGATTTCTAATGTGAGCTAAAACTACCCAGAAACTGTGATGGGAGGGGGTTTCGTCTTTATTTCCTTCCCTCTGTATCTCATGTAACCAGATGAGAATTATGAGCAGGAATGCTACATTTTTAAAATAAATTATTAAATTTTAATACCAACAGTTAAAGAAGCAGGTATCTTTTTACAATTTTATTTTACAGTTGTGGGGTACAAGTGAGGATTTGCTACATAAGTCAGCTGCATAGAAGTGAAGTTTGGTCTTCTAGCTGGCCCTCTCTCCCCTTGGTAGTGGACCAGGTTCCCACTGTGTTGTCACGTGACCCACTCTCTTCTCTCTCCCTACCTCCCCTAGCAGTGCCCAGCATCTACTAATCGCACTCTTCTGCTACTGTGACTAGTGGTCAGGGCCTAGAAAGCAAGCAGGTATCAACTCACCGGAAAACAAGTTTTTATTACTTCAATGGACAAGGCAGCCTCTTATTTTTCATGATCCCTTAAAGGTTAAAAACACTTTTGAATGACCCTGATAAGAAGCCCTAGGGTAGCGTAGAAGATTTATCTGCAAGATTTTTTTTCTTCTTTAAACTTAGGAAGAAACTGAGGTGCAGATTGAGGCTCTCGCCGAAAATAAGGAGTATTTTTGTTATCTTCTGAACCAGTGTGCTTAGTTCTACAGTCTTTCCTGGACACAGACTGTGTCTCAAACTCTGACCTACTGTTTCAAACATGTGTGATTAGTTCCAAGGAAACCTGAATGAGAAAACGGATGACTCAGTACCAGTCCATCACACTTAAAGGAAAAGTAACAGAAATCGTATACAATAGGGGTACAATAATTTGAATCACTTTAATATATGAAGAGCAGTACATAAGTAAATTCTAAGCATCAAAATCATACTTTTTTTTTTTTAAAACTGGGAGCACCTATATCAGAAGAGAGTGAGATTGGATGAACATGGCCCACTAGGGATCCTCATTATAACACTGTATGCTGTTTATATAGTAGGAAAAGGAAAGAAAGAGGTAAAGTTACTAATGCAAGCTCATTTCCTCAGGCCACATGAGCCCGAGTTTTAAAAGGGGTCACATAAATGCTAGCAACCCATATTTTAAGTTTTTGATCTCCCTGACTGTTATAAACTTCCATGTCCTCCCTACTCACCCCCAATGGAGTTCCCAGGTGGAGGCTGTCTGTGCTTGCTAGTTCTATCAACCACTTGTGCAATTATGATGTTATTTTTTTAGTTCGATCAACCACTTGTGCAATTATGATGTTATTTTTTTCCCTCCCCTGCTTTTGCTCCCATGTTGATAGGCTGGCTGCCCTGGGAGGGGTCATAGCCTTTGCTCTCAGTCGGTAGACTCTCCTGCTTCCACTCTTGCCTCTCTCTGATTTCTTCCTTGGAGTTCTTGATGTAAACCAGTCAGAAATGGGATAATGTCTTCTTCTCTTTCTGGGGATATGCGGGAATCTCAAATCAGGGCACAGTGTATTTATATCAGGGCATAGTTTTTAGTATATTTTCTCTTAATTTTTAGAGGGTCTACCCTCTATCCTTTTAGTACTGAGATCTGAGTCTATTAGAGTGGTAGAGCATGCACAAAGCTAGAAAAAAGATTAAATGCTGTGTTAAGACTATCACCTTGCCCTCCCCTGGCCTTCTCATGCAAATAGACTTTAGTCCTACTTTCCTTTTTTGTTTGCCAGAGGGGCACAGAATCCCAGCACTAAATAAAACCTAGACTCAAGCTTGGGCAACCTAAAAAATCAGTATTTTGTGCTCAATCTAGGGCTGATCCTTTTTCTTTTTGTTTTCTGTTCTCTTTGTTTTCTTGACTTCGGAGTCTTTGGTTAATTGAGTTTCTTTTATCTTCAGCTCATGAAGTGAAAACTGCTTTGAAAGGCAAAACTCTTTGGGTCAGATCTATGCCACTAAGGGGAGGGAAGGAAATGAAGGAAAACCCAGCGAAGCAGTTATGTATTTTCAATTAGAGGAAGCACATTCTACTTTCCTCTGGTGGTGAGTGACATCAAATCCGTGGAAAAAGGCCCTCTTGTTTCCTAGGGCTAAGAAATAAGAAATCTGAAATTCTGTGACGTTGTACATACACAACAAAACAAATCTAAACTGGGATATAAAGGCAGTGTTTAAAATTAACTAAGGGAAGAAGAACTTGCTAGGTTTGCATTTGTGGGTGGCCAGTTTCTAGGAGCCATGCTCTTATTTTTCTGTCTAGAGTGAGGTTAATATTCCTCCCATCTGAAATAGGACTCCTAAAAGGATTGTTGGGGACTCATTCTCTCCCTTTAAATTCCTAACATCTCTTTAAACCACCCTAAGCCCACAAAACCCGCAAAGAGTGTTAGATGTTATTGGACAGTTGGCAACCTATTTGTAGGAAGGTGTTTCTCAACAAGTAACATTTTATTCTTTTTTATTTTTCTTTATTTCAGTAATTTTAAGGGGTACAAATAGTTTTTTGGTTATATGAATGCACTGTATAGTGTTGAAGGGGTCTGTGTTTTAAGTGTACCCACCATCTCTACCTGTGCACACTGTACTCAGTAGGTGATTTTTCACACCTCTTCCTCCCCCGAGGTAAAACTTCAAAAAGACATAATAATGTGAGAAAAATGCAGTAATCTGGATGTCAGGAGACCTGGACTTCTTCTTTTCTATTAACTCTGCCACCTTTTCAGGGTAATTCCCATCTCTATCTCACTTGGTCTCTTCCTCCGTAAATAGTCTTGATCTCCGTGATCTCTCCTTCTCTAAATTTGTAAGTCTACCTACAATTGCAGGATAGACCCTCCCACCCAATGAGTTTCTTCACACCCCAATGGAAAGTTTCTCGTTGCGAGGGGAGATGTTTTCCCTTGCATTATTGAGCCCCTCTTATGTAGCAGTACTGTGGAAGACACCCTTTCCATGTGTCATTTAGTCCTTGATGATGCTGATAATGCTGATAACAAGTATTTACAAAGCACATGTTCTGCACCAGACACTCTTTTAATCAGTTTACATATTTTCATTCATTTAAATTCTCATCACGAACTGTCTGAGTCTTGAAGAAATAAACAAATAAAAGAGTGCCCAGGGTGCTAGAGCTGACCCCCAGTATTCATAAGCCACAACAGAAAAATTGTCTTCTCTTTATAGATGGGGACATTGGGGTTCTAACAGACTATGAAAAAACTGCCTGTGGTCACAGAACAAGTAAGAAGCATACCTGGAAATCAAACTCAGGTCTAAATCATTCCAGAGCCCAAGTTCTTTCCGCTTTGCTGCTTTGCCTTCTCAGAGGCACTTTTGCTTTGTTATAAACCACAGAGCATGGCACTTTTAATGAAAGAAAAGTTTGCCAAATGAAAAACAGATTAATGAGATATTTGGGATGCTTTGCAGTAAATAAATCTCTTTCAGAATTCTCATTTTCTCTCACTCAAATTGTTAAAGCCATAACAGTAACAATTACCTCAGCCTTGTTGAGGTAGTGTGGTAGTGAACCTCTTAATTTTATTGCTGAAGGTAGACACTGGAGACCAACAAAATTTTTCTTTAGGTTGCTGAAGCATAGGTCAGAAATGGAGTATATCAGATGTTGGCTTTCCCCACCAGCCTGCTCTTGCTCCTCGTTTTAGCAATGTCTTGGAACACCATTACTTTATGAAAGAAATAAAGCTTAGAATTGGGTCAGCATAAAAAAAAATAATAAATGTCAATGCCAACTTGTTTCCTGAATAGATCAGACCGATAGAATCAGTTCAGCATGACTGCTTGGGACCTGAGGAGGGTGATGAGTTTTTTTTCTTTTATAATAAGTACTCTTAGATAATCCCTGAAATTTTTCAAACATTCCTTGTGAAAATGAGAGACAAGAGGAGAAATGTGATTATTTTTAGATGATATACAACTGAATTTGAAGGCAGATGCTTACATTTATATTCAAGAAGAATGTGGGTGTCTACTGGTGCTAGGTGTTGGGACTATGAGGAATATGAAGACAAGCTAGTCTCAATCCTTTTCTTGAAGAGCTACTAATCTAGTAAAGAAAATGAGATAATCTGTGCTGTAAGAGAAATATTCCATTTATTGCCTACTTACAAGTATTGTGTCAAACACTTTATATTAAGACATGGCAAGATAGAGAGTATTATCTTCAATTCTAGGGAAGGAAGCTGAGGCTCAGAGTACATTGCTCTGTGACAACAGCTATTTGTCAATGTAGCTAAGATTTCAACCCAGGTGGTCCTAAACAGATTTGTGCTCATTCCCTTATATTTTACTATTAAATTTTTTTTTATTTTAAAGATGTGGGGTACAATTTAGAGTTAGATATACAAATGTTCATTATGCAGGTACCCTTGTTGATGAGGTATACCCCCAACTACTGGCCAATCCCACCTCCCTCCCCCACCACCAGCAGTTTCCCACTACTGCCAAATCTTTTCTTAGAGTATAATGATAATTGATCAAGGTTTGCTTATGAGTTAGAACATGTGATACTCAGT
The DNA here is from genome assembly GCF_000164805.1 of Carlito syrichta. Classification (NCBI taxonomy): domain Eukaryota; kingdom Metazoa; phylum Chordata; class Mammalia; order Primates; family Tarsiidae; genus Carlito; species Carlito syrichta. The sequence continues at coordinate 128,699 of NW_007248415.1, forward strand.
TCTTTGTTTCTGTGATAGATCACTCAGTATTACAGACTCTACGTCCATCCAAGTTGCTGCAAAGTTCATAATTTTGTCCTTCTTTATAGTTGCATATTATTCCATCATGTTTACTTACCACATTTTAAAAATCCAGTCCTCTTTCCATGGACAGTACAGTTGATTCTGTGTTTTTTGCTATTGTGAATAACGCTGCAATAAACATGCATGTGCTGGTATCTTTTTCATAGAGTTATTTGAGTTCCTCAGGGTATATTCCCTGTAGGGGGATTGCGGGGTAGTATGGAAGGTTGAATTTTAGATCTTTTAGGAATCACAGCAGTGTTTTCCAAAGAGGTTGCACTAGTTTGCATTTCCACCAGCATTGTAGAAGTGATCCTTTTTCTCCGCATCCTCGCTAGCATCTGTTGTTTTTTGTTTTTATTGATGATGGCCATTCTTACGGAGTTAGGTGGCATCTCAGTGTAGTTTTGATTGACATTTCTCTAATGATTAGTGAGGCTGAGCATTTTTTCATGTGTCTGTTGGCTGCCCATATATCTTCTTTTGAGAAATATCTACTCATATCTTTTGCCCACTTTTAATGGGGCTGTTTATTTATTTCTTTTCGGCATGTTTGAGTTCCTTGTAGATCCTAAATGTTAGACCTTTGTCAGATATACAGTTGGGAAATATTTTTCCCTAGTCTGTGGGCTGTCTCTTTGCTCTCTTGATAGTTCCTTTGGCTTTGCAGAAGCTTTTCGGTTTAATGAGGCCCCACTTGTCTGTCTTATCTCTTATGGCATGGACACTTGGGGTTTTGATCAAGAATTAGTTGCCAGTTCCAATTTCCATAGGGTGTCTCTGGCATTTTCTAAGGTTCTTATAGTTTGGGATTTACGTTTGGGTCTTTGATCCATTTAGAGTTGATTCTTGTGTATGGTGATAGGTAGGTTTCAATCTTCTGCATGTGGTCAGTCAGTTTTCCCAGCACTATACGTTCTCAAATAGGTTCTTGTCTCCCCAGTGTTTGATTGTGGAGGCTTTGTTGAAGATGAGTTGGTTGAGAAATTGAAGTTTTGCTTCTGGGATCTCTACCCTTTTCCATTGGTCTACATGCCTGTTCTTGTACCAATATCAGGCTCTTTTGATTATTTTAGCTTTATAATAAAGCTTAAAGTCTGGGAGTGTGATACTTCCTACTTTTTTTTCTTTCTGAGAATTGTTTTGGCTATTTGAGTTCATTTACATATCCATATGAATTCCTGTGTTGTCATTTCCAGGTCTGAGAAGAATTTTGCTGATAATTTAATGGGTATTGCGTTAAATCTGTAGCTTGCCTTGGGTAAGATGGACATCTTAATAATGTTGATTCTTCCAACCATGTGCCTAGAATATTTTTCTATTTGTTTGTGTCATCTTTGATTTCTTTGAGCAGTATTTTGTAGCTTTCATTGTAAATGTCTCTGACTTCTCTGGTTAAGACGATACCAAGGTATTCATTTTTTGTGTGGCTATTTTGAATGGGATTGTGCTTTTTATTTGTATTTCTGTTTGTTTAATGTTGGTGTATAGGAAAGCAACTGTCTTTTGCAAATTTATTTTATACCATGAGCCTTTGCCAAAGTCCTTTATCAATGCAAGGAGGTTTTTGACAGATTCTCTTGGGTTTTCAAGGTATAGAATCATGTCATCCCCAAAAAGGGATAACTTAACTTCCTCTCTTTCGATTTGGATACTCCTGATCTCCTTCTCTTCTCTGATTGCTCTAACTAGGACTTCAAAACTATGTTGAAGAGGAGGGGTGAGAGTGGGCATCCTTGTCTTGTTCTGGTTATCAGGGGAAATAATTCCAATTTCTGTTTAGCAGTATGTTGACTGTGGGTTTCTTATAGATGGTTCTTATTGTTTTGAGGTATGTTCCATCTATGTCTAGATGTTCGAGGGTTTTTATCAAGGAGTGCTGGATTTTATCAAAAGCTTTTTCTGCATCTAATGATATAATCATGTGGTTTTTGCTTTTATATCTGTTGATGTATTTAGTTACGATTATGGTCTTGTGGATGCTGAACCAGCCCTGCATCCTGGGGATGAAGCTTACTTGGTCATGGTGGATGATTATTGAGAGGTGTTATTGGATCCGCTTTGCTAGAATCTTTTTGAGATTTTAAGCATCTATGTTCATCAAGGATATTGATCTGTAGTTTTCTTTCTTTGTTGTACCTTTACCCGGTTAGGGGATCAATGTGATATTAGCTTCATAAAAAGATTTGGGGAGAGTTCTATCTGTTTCAATTGCCTGGAATACTTTCAGTAGAATTGGTATCAGCTCCTCCTTGCATGTTTTGTAGAATTCTTCTAGAAAGCCATCTGGTCCAGGGCTTTATTTGATAGGTAGATTTCTTATGACATAGTCAATTTCCTAGATTTTATTGGTCTATTTAGGGTCTCAATTTCTTCTTGTTTCAACCTGGGGAGGTTGTGTGATGTCAGAAAGTCCTCCATTTCCTTTAGGTTTTCAAGTTTGTTTCCAAACAAGTATACATAGTAGTCTCTGATAATCTTTTGTGTTTATTGAAGGTCAGTTGTGACATCATCTTTTGTGTTTCTGATTGCATTTATTTGGGATTTTTCTCTCTTTTTCTCGGTCAGTCTAGCTAGGGGACCATCAATCTTGTTTATCCTTTTGAAGAACCAACTTTTTGTTTCATTAATTTTTTTGTTTTACCTTTTTGTTTCTATGTCCCAGATTTGGGCCTTTTTTTTGGTGATCTGGATTCTTCTGCTGAAGTTAGGGTTTTGGTGATCTTGCTTTTCCAGCTTTCTTTGGTGACTTGTTAGGTTGTTAACTTGTAGTCTTTCCATTTTCTATATGTGTGCTTGTAGGGATACGAATACCCCTCTTAGTACTGTTGTCATGGCATCCCAGAGGTTTTGGTAAGATGTTTCTTCATTTTCATTTGTTTCCAGGTATCTTTTAATCTCTGTTTTGATTTCCATGTTGACCCAGGAGTTGCTTAGCATCCTGCTATTTAGTGTCCATGTCTTTGTGGGTTTTGGGGGAACTTTGTTGGTGTTGATAATTATTTTTATTCCACTGTGGTCCTAGGAGGTGCATGGCAGAATTTCAATTTTATGAAATTTGTTCATGTTTGATTTATGGCCAAGGATGTGGTCGATCTTAGAGTATGTTCCATGTGGTGTTGAGTAGAATATATTCTGTGTTTATTGGGTAGAGTGTTCTGTAGGTATCAATTAAGTTCATTTGGTCAAGCATCACACTGAGGTTTTGGATCTCATTGTTGAATTTTTTTCTTGATGATCTGTCTAGGGTTGTTAGTGTGGTATTTTAATCTCCAGCTATGATAGTGTTAGAGTAAGTATCTTTTTAGTTTACCTAGAAGCTGCTTTATGAAAGTTGGTACTCCTGTGTTGAGTGCATATATGTTTCTGATGGGTATTTCTTGTTGATGGATTGATCATTTTATAGAGACTTTCTGTATATTTTTAAATTTTTGATACCTTAGAGGGTATTTTGTCTGATATTAAAATTGTGACTCCTGCTTTCTTTTGTGTTCCATTCACCTGCAAATTTTCCATTCTCTTATTTTGAGTCTCTGAGTGTCCTTTCTGGTGAGATGAGTCTCCTAGAGACAACATATTGTTGCATCATGGTATTTTATCCAATTTGCCATTCTATGTCTTTTCAGTGGTGCATTTAGTCTATTCACATTTAGGCTAATTATTGAGATGTGATAGTTTATCCCTGTCATAAGATTTTTAAAGAGTTTGTTGTTGTTGCTACCATTTGTAGATTTATCTTTCTTTTGATTTTTGTGTTGATTTGTGTGTGTTTTCAATCTTTTCCTGCACTCTTGTGAAGAACATCATTGTTCCTTTTTCCTTTCTTCTGTGTTTAATACTTTCATAAGTGTCTCTTGTAGAGATGACCTGGAGGCAGCATAAACTCTTAGGGATTGAATGTCTGGGAAGGATTTTAATACTCCATCACTGATGAAACTTAGCTTAGCTGGGTTGGTAATTCTTGGTTGAAATTATTTATCTTTGAGAACTTTGAAGATTAGACTCCAATATCTCCTAACCTTAAGTGTTTATGCTGCTATTCTAATTGGTCTTCCCAGGTAGGTAGTATGACCTTTTTCTCTTGCTGCCTTTAGGACTTTTTTAAATACCTACTTTGTGTAAGCAAATTACTATGTGTCGAGGAGTTGGTATTCTCTTTTGTTGTCTTGAAGGGGTTCTCTGAATCTTCTGTGTTTGAATGATCACATCTCTGATGAGATGAGAGAAGTTTTCTTGGATAATTTCATGAAATGTCTGTTCCAGGTTGGTCTCTGTCTCTCTATTTTCCTCAGAGATTCCAATTAATCTTAGGTTCGACCTCTTGATATAATCGCTCATCTCTTGTAGGATTTGTTTTGTCTTTTTTTCTGTTTTTTTTTTAATAGTTTGGGTTAGTTCCATATTTTGGATCTCAAGCTCTGAGATTCTTTTTCTACTTGGTTAACTCTGCTTTCCAAGCTTATCAGTTTGTTATTTATTTCATTCACAGTCTTCTTTATTACTATTATCTCAGTTATCAGCTCCTTCATTCTTTCCTCTTGTCTCTCCTCATTTCTATTTACTCCCTCTATTAATATCTTAATATCTAGGTTTGTGGTTTGAGATCAGTCATTCTGGGGGCTCCTTAATATTTGAGTTCCAAAGTCTGTATTCTCAGTTGTTGTCCTCCAAGGGGTCTATATGAGATCCTATTCTTCATTTGTTGTTTCTTCATTCATGTAGATTTTCTTCCCTTCCTTTTTTTTTCCCCCCTTCTTCCTTATTTATGTTGTTCAGTGGTTGGGGGATAGCTTTCACTTCTGTTTGCTCAATCTCCTATTTTTTCTCCTGTAGATCCTCTGGCTTTGTTCAATTTTGAAGCTGGTCTTGGTGTGGGGGACCGTGCTTTTTCCAATTTTGAGATTTAATTAAGAGGGGAGCTGTGCTTCAGAAGTTATCTGCAGATCCCAATAACTGCCGACTGGTGTGTGGGCCCCCTGAAACCCATTTCCCACCACCTTACACCACCCATGCAGTATGGGGCTATGTTTGTACCCGGAAAGCAAAATGAGATAAGAAAAAGAAAAAGAATGAAAGAAAGAAGGAAGAAGATGCTATGAAGGTGGAGAGAGAGAAGAAGAAGAGGGAAAATAGACAGGCATACCAACTAATGAATAAACAGAGAAACAAAAGCAATAAAAGCAAACAAATAAAAAATGCAAACAGACAGACCAAAAAAAACCACAACAAAATTCCCTGTTGATGTACTCACCCTCAAAAATACCCATACACAAACGGAAAATCTAAAAAAGCTACATTAAAATAGCATAAACAAAGCAAGTACAAAAATGTAAACAAAAACAGAATGAATAAGAGAAGAAAAAAAAACTAAAACAAATAATGAACAAACAAAACAAACCAGAAATCTTGCTTTGTGGCCATTTCTGTAACTCCAGTTTCCTTTTGGCTGCCACTGTCACATTAAAGAGTGACACTGGTCTCCAGCCTGTCCCCTCTGCTCTCAATGTGGGCTGATAGGGTTGCTCTCAGTGTGGGTCAGATACATGGACTACTGTGGGAAGAGGATTGATCAGATCTGGACTCATCTGACTTGTTTGCTGCTGCTGCTGTCAAATCTCCCACTCAGATCTGACTTGTTTTTGCCTGTTCCAGTGTGGAGGAGGGGTGTCTGTTTCTCCAAGTCCAATGAGGGTATAGCTTCTGGGTCCCAAGTTGGAGGCTAGACAGAGCTGGGTGGGGCAATGTAGATCTCTGCCTGGTCTGGGACAGAGAAGATGGTGCTGGTCATCATCTCCTCACCGGTGGTAGGGCTCCATTCCAGATTTCCATGCCCTGATTTCCATGGTTCCTGCTTCTCATGCCAGGTCTGCACCATAGGTGATGACATGGATCAGGTGCCAGGTGGTGAGGAGCAGCTGTTCTCTGCTGCCTCATCTCAAGAGAGCAATGGGAACAGCAGACAACCCTGTGCTCCAGGGGCTCCAATCTTAGAGCAGTGGTGGGTTGTAGACACCTCCAGAGGAGAGCCCTGGGTCCATGAACCCAAGTCTCCCTTCAGACTGACTTTCACTTACCCACTGGTACACACTCATTCATAGAGAGAATCTTTACGGACACTTACTTTTGCAGAGACTTACACTCTGACCTATTCCGTCGCTATCTTGCCTCTCTCCCATATTTTACTATTAACTAAGCAACATATCATTTGACAATTATGGTTTAACTTATTAAGTATGTCTTTATAGGAATTAGGTGTTTAGGTAGTTACCTCATCAAGTTGCATGACATTTTGAGATGACAATTTTTGACTTGAAGATGTTTTGAAGAATTTTGAGCAAATCAAAAAAAATTTTTTTAGTTTTTTAAAAGAATGTATAAAACAGAAAACTTCACCCATTTCTTGTGCCTTTACGTTTATGAGGTGAGGATTATAGATGGTCTTTGGGTTGAAAATCTGGATATCCTTGGCTACATTACCTGGTGATAAATAATGGTTTTGAATTTTGACTTGGCTACTTCAGAATGGCTGTATGAACTCAGCAGGACTTAATGTTGTGATGTGACTATCAAAAAGTCAGTTTTAGATGAAGTATCCACAATGGAGAAAGTAAGATTATTCATCTAGTTTGCCTTGGTCAGACCTTAGTTGGAATACTGTGTTCAGTTCTGGGGAAAGTGTATTAAGTCAAATGAAAAGTAAGTAGGACACATTTGAGAGAAAATCAAATGGCAACAGGGAAATAAAATCTGAATGTTTGGAGAATAGAGCTGTGCAGCTGACGAAAAGACTTGAAAAGTTGAGATAACAGTCTTGAAATATTAGAAGGACTATCTTATAGAAGAGGAATGTGGATTTGTTCTCTGTGGCTCCAAGGGATACAAGTAGAAACAACAGTTTCTAGGAAGTAAATTTGTCCTTTCTGTTATACCTCCCCAGAGATGTAGAGTTTTTTTTTTTTTTTTTTTTTTTTTTTTTTTTTAAGAAAGTGGGATTCCCAGTCCCTGAGGCATTTGAATATGGGCTGGGTAGCTACTTGGTGGAGCCACTGCAGAAAAAAATTCAAGGGTCACATAGAGACTGGATGTCACTGTTTCTTAGTCCTCCCAACCTGGAGCCCTCAGCAGCTGCTAGATTGTCATTCTCGGCTTTGCCTCTTCCTTGGTTGCCAGGGTGGTAATATGCCTTTGGGGGAAACATGATGAATGGCAGGACATGGAAAGAATCTACAATGGCAGAGCAGTTACTAAGTCTGTTTGATTTTTTTTGTTATTTTTAATTTTAAAAATGTGAGGCACAAGTCAGGATTGGGTACATAAGTGGTTTACATACAGGTGAAGTTTGGGCCTTCCATTTTACTTCACTTCGTCTGGATTAGGATCAGGCACCCTTATTGATATTATGTGCTTCCCCATCTCCTTTCTCTAGCAGTGTTCTGTTATTGCCTATCCCTTTCTTATAGTATTATGCTAGATGTTCAGTGTCCACTTATGAGTCAGAGTATGTGATACTCAGTTCTTCATTTCTGTGATAGATCACTGAGTATGATAGAGTCTAAATTCATCCAAGTTGCTGCAAAGTCCATAATTTTGTCCTTTTTACGGCTGCGTAATATTCCATATGTATATGTATCACATTTTAAAAATCCAGTTCACTTCAGATGGGCAGCATGGTTGGTTCCATATTTTTGCTATTGTGAACAGTGCTGCAATAAACATGCATACACAGGTGTCTTTGTCCATTTGAATTTTGGTCCACCATTTAAATATTGTCTTTTCTGTGTACTGCACATGCCTGCCTTTGACTGTGGGCACCTGGGGGCCTGAGACTGCAGCTCTGTAATTTGTGATCTTCAACTTAGGACAATAGATCATGCAATTGATTCTTACAAATGTTATTTAACAATGATTTTTAAAATCATGTACAAAATATTGTCAGACACCAACAGTAAGGCAGTATAACTTGGCTGCATGTGCCAACTCTCATTTTAGTTTTTTAAAACTTGTGGCTGCCTCCTTTCTCTGGGGGTAAGATAGAACTTGAGTTGTTTTCCAAATTTCAATGAGGTAGAAGTTTTGGGACACCCAAGAGATGGAAAAGCAGTTAAAAGGTTCCACACACACTTAAAAGTCTTTAAAAAAATTACTGATATGCTAGCTGTACTGCTCCCAGCTTTATGTTAGGTCAGACTCTTCAATGGTTCAGGTGGTTTTGAGCCTCTGAACCCTTTTACTTACGAAGGGACAGAATGTGAATGACAGAAGGTTTTTGCTCATAGCCTATGATTGAATTCCTGTGGCAACAACCTATAAAAATTCCAGCCAAAGGAGTAGGAGGTTGACCATTTCATTGCTTTCCTCAGGGCAGACACCAGGTTCATGGCAGCATATAGTCTTCAGCAACTGAGGTTGTTCCCCCTAGAAGCAAGTTTCTCTCTAATCCTTTATAGAACTATAAACAGCAGGAAGGCATGACTTACAGATCAAGAGGCGTTTTAAGTGTGGGATTTGACAGTGGTTCATACTCCTTCTCTTATTATGGATACACTGGCCATCTCTTGGAAGGGACACTGAAACCTTGACCAGAACCTGTTAATCTCATTTACCTTCATAAATTGATGTCAAGGCTATCAGGTCCATGGAGGAGATTTTCAAAACCCTACAAAATGAGTTTAGAGGACGATGTAACTCAGTTCAGAGTAATCCTTTGGGCCAGGAGTTTTCCTAGGCACCAGTAATCATCTGAGGCTGCTTTGTAAAGTTTGCCTTTCTTGCTTACAGTTTATACACAAGAGCTAAGTCCCTGATGGGAAGGTTTCCTTCACAGTTGTGGTTTTTATCCAAATCTCTGGGCTCTTTTATAATTAAACTTTGATTACTGTGTTGTTATTTGGACTCCCATGAGTCTCAACTCAGTTTGTGAACATTATTAATTTGGTTATGGATATATGCATGTCTTGTGTTCTTAAGACATTGCCTTACACAGGGGTGCCATCTCAGGAGATCTACAAATTTATAATGAACTTGATTATTATTAGTATTATTGTTATTATTTTAGACACAAGGTTCTGCTCTGTCACATAGGCTGGATGCAGTGGTGGATCATAGCTCAATGTAACCTTGAACTCCTGGCTCAAACAATCCCCCCACCTTATCCACTCAAGTAACTGGGACTATAGGTGTATACTGCCATGCCTGGCTAATTTAATTTGATTTAATTTTTTTTTGTAAATACAGCATCTCACTAAAATATCTATTTTTGATATTCTTCATCACCACCCTCAGCATCTACCTCCTGACTAGACACAATTTTCTCTGTGCCATCTCTCCACATTTCCTATTTCATTAAAAAATGGCTCAGTTCCCAGTCTGTTTTTCCCTCCTCTTGCTAAAATATTGGTGGATAATGGTTTAAGTTAAGCTTTCACTTCTCACAAAGGTACTTGCATTTTAATAAAAATCTTTGAAGATTATGTATTCAAGGTACTGAATCTCTATGGTTAAATTTTAGGCACTGGAAAAAACAGTCTTTGATGGAGATGAAGAGAGTTGGGTTGATTATGCAGGACAAACAGGGCTCTCAAATCTACTTCAGATACATGGATACAGTGACAGACCTGGCAAATCCCTGGCTTTCCAGATAAACGCAGAGGTGGCACTTCTGTGCTGGTGTGGGGCAAAATAAAACATTTGAAAAAACTTCTTGTAGAAAGTGGGATTTTAGTAGAACTTTACTAAAAATTGTACTTTGAAAATTTATACTATTGAAAGAAATGACTTGAGCAGGGTCCTGCACTCTTTTTGAGGAGGGACGTTTGAGTGGAAGCTAAAAGGAGAGTGTTGTGCCATAAGCTAGAAAATTCAATAAGGGCCCCACCCCTGCGGGGCTTTGAATGTTTGGTTGAATATTTTAGATTTTATTCTCCTTGTACTGGGAAGCCATTTTTAAAAAGTAACTTGACCAGGATGGGTTAAAAAGAGGGCATGACATTCTCATTTGTCCACCATTTGAGGAAGGACGGAAGCTTGCCTCTAATTCCAAAGATGTGCATTATATCTGCAGTAGTGAAATAAGCAACATATTTTAATGCATAAATCCTTCTCACATATATGTGTTCCTTTTCATCATAGAGCAAATGTTTGGCAGTCAAGTTGTCTTTAAAGTAATAAGAGCAAAAGCTATTTGGAACAAATGTTTCAGAACCATTTGTTACTTTGCACAGGCTTATGAGCGAATAGCATTGAGCTAAGGCATTTACCATGGTGTGTGGTTCTGCAGAACTACCGTGCTATTACATATACTTTTATCTCAGCGAAAACTCTGTGGCTGCTGCCACTACTATTACTCAAAGACCTGGAGTGTCAACAAGATAATCGAAATAGCAAAGTGACAGTCGAGAGTTCGTCCGCTGTTTCTTGAAGTCTTAGAAAGATTGTTTTCTTTGTATTCCCTACATTCAGAATATAAAAGCCTCCCAGATATCTAATCTTTACTAGGTTAAACATTTCAAAAGTGAGCAAAATTATTTTTCAGTTGCTTTTCAGTTTAAGGCAAGTGTTTTAGGAACTTTCAAACCTTTTCTCCTGAAGTTATTTATAAATAAGAAAGACAAACAAACAAAAAAACCTGATGCCATATAACCCCAACTACATTATCCTCATTTAAAAACCCCACCATAGTGTGGTGGAAAGTTCTGAATTATGACCTAAGAAATCTGAGTTCCAGTCCTGATTTTATGAATGTGTAGCCTGATGGTTTTGTCAAGTCTTGTATTTAACAGTGAAGAATTAGAATTTTCTATATGGTCTCTGTGGTAATCAATGGCACTATTTATACATATTTTGACTCAGGACTCTAGAAAATGGGGTGGCACATGAAAAGGGTGAATTTCCCGGTCAATGACTTTTGAGTGGAAGCAATGTATGTGACTTCTAGGCCAGAACATTTAATGCCAATGTGTGAGGCATTCCAGAATTCTCTTTCCCTTTGCAATGATATCTGATCATTTTCCAGACAGTGGTAGCTTTGTCAGCCTGGGTCCAGGAGAGAGGACAAAGGGCACCAGATTTCCAACCAATCCTCAGTAGACATGTACTAAATTTTTGTTTGTTGTTTTTAACCACTGAGATTTTTAGGGGTTATTTGTTACAATAAAATAAACAAGCATATTCTTGATTGAGATAATCTCCAAAGAGTATAATGGTGATGAATGGGGAAGTCCCACAGGTACAGAAGATCCTTATTGTTCTTAAATTAAAAATTTACAGACCTTTCTATAGACAGATGGTCAAAGGTGCTTTGAAGAGAGGTAAAATTCCTGTCATGGGAAATGGTGAAATATGGATTGGGCAACCTCTTGAAGGAGGCACTGTAGAAACTGAAGAATAGAAGTTCGTTGGGTTAGAGAAATTCAGTGTCCATTCTGGTTGAAAGACATTCAGGTTTGCAATTCCTGAGGATAGCTATTGCAGCAGATATGGTTTATGAAGTGTTTTCTCCAGTGTTAACTTATTTGCTCTCCTGTGAACAGCAAGAGTTTTTATCTACTGTGCCTTCTGTGAAGACTTGCACAGGTGCTGAGAAAAATTTGTTTTGAAGGAAAAGCAAGATCATTCCTACTTGAATCCCATAGTAATCAGCCTCGATCTCTAAACAAATATTCTTGGATGTTTTTGATGTTGTTTTAAATTAAGCTTTTAATTTTTAGATCATTGTAGATTCACATGTAATTTTAAGAAATAACACACACACAGAGATTCCAGGTAACATTTGTCCTCTTTTGCCTGATGGGAACATATCACAAAACTGTAGCACACCATCAAAACCAAGATATTAGTATTAATACAGCCAAAATGCAGAACAGTTCCATCACTACAAGGATCCCACATGTTGCCCTTTTATAGCCTCATCCCCTTTCCTCCCACCTTCATCCCCTCCTTCATCACTGGCAGCCGTTCATTGATCTTCCATTTCTATAAATTTGTTATTTCAAGAATGTTTTCTAAGTGACATCATGCAGTATATGCTTTTTGTGATTGGTTTTTTTCTCTCAACTTAATTCTCTGGAAATTCATCCAAGTTCAGTCCATTTTATTGCTGAATGGTATAAAAGTACAACAGTTTGTTTAACCATTCACTCATTGAAGGACATCTGGGCTGTTTTTAGTTTTTGGTTATTATGAACAAACTGTTATAAATATTCATGTCCAGGTGTTTATGTACAGGTTTTTCATTTCTTTGGGATAAATGCCCAAGAATGCAATTGCTGGGTGATACGATAGTTGTATGTTTCAGTTGCCATATTCTTTTGACTGTACCATTTTTACATTCCTCCCAGTCATGTGTGAGTGATCCAAATTTTTCATATCCTCATTAGTATTTGGTTTTGTCACTTTCTGAAAAAGTTTCAATCATTCTGATGTGTGCATTATGATACATTGTGGTTTTAATGTGCATTTTCCTAATGGCTAATTATATTGAATATCACTTCATGTGCTTATTTGCAATCTGTATCTCCTCTTCAGAAAAACATTTCTTTATGTCTTTTGTATAATTTCTAACTGGATTACTTATTTTGTTGTTGAGTTTGAAAGTTCTCTACATATTATAGGTATTAGTCCTTTGTTGGATATGTAGTTTACAAATGCCTTACCGTGGTCTGTAGCTTGTCTTTTTATACTCTTACCAGCAGTTTTTCCATTGTAAATGGTTTTAGTTTTGATGAAGTGTAGTTTATCTATTTTTTCTTTTATGGATTATGTTTTTAGTTTCAAGTCTAAGTAGTCTTTTTAGCCTTAGATCCTGAAATTTTGTCTCCTATGTTTTTCCTAAAAGTTTTATGGTTTTACATTTAAGTCTGTGACCTATTTTGAAAGAATTTTTATATAAGGTGCAAGTTTTAGATTAAGGTTCAGTTACTGTCTGTGGAATATCCAATTACTCCAGTACCATTTGTTAAGAAGGATTTCCTTCATCTATTGAATTGTTTTTGCACTTTGGTCAAAAGTCATTTGGAAATATTTGTATGAGTCTATTTGTGTCTTTTTCTATTCTGTTTGACTGACCTATGTGTTTATATTTTGGCCAATACCACATGGTCCAATTAATTATTGTGCCTTGAAACAAGGTAGAGTAATTCCTCCCATTTTACTCTTCTTTTTTCAAAATTGCTTTATCTATTTTTAGATTCTTTGCCTTTTCATATGTATTTTAGAATAATCTTGTCAATATCTGCAAAAAGTCTTTCAGGAATTTTGGTAGCAATTGCACTAAACTTGTATATCAACTTGTGGAGAATTGTATTTTTACTGTGTTGAGTTCTCCAATCCATAAATAGGGAATGTCTCTTGGATTTTCTCTGATTGTTTTTGTGTTTTATATTTTCTTTTTTTTTTTTTTGAGTTGGAGTCTCACTCTGTTGCCCGGACTGGAGT